>NC_089849.1:128171792-128228684 GCF_035609145.1 Eleutherodactylus coqui
GGAGGGTTGTGGAGGAGGAGGAGGAGGGTGTGGTGGAGGAGGAGGTTGTGGGGAGTGAGGGTGTGGAGGTGGGAGGAGGATGTGGAGGGAGGAGGTGGTGTGGAGGTGGAGGTGGTGGAGGGAGGAGGAGGATGTGGTGAGGGGTGGAGGTGGTGGGAGGTGTGGTGGGGAGGAGGATGTGGAGGAGGAGGAGGATGTGGAGGAGGAGGAGGATGTGGAGGAGGAGGATGTGGAGGAGGAGGAGGATGTGGAGGAGGAGGAGGATGTGGAGGAGGAGGAGGATGTGGAGGAGGAGGAGGATGTGGAGGAGGAGGAGGATGTGGAGGAGGATGTGGAGGAGGAGGAGGATGTGGAGGAGGAGGAGGAGGAGGATGTGGAGGAGGAGGAGGATGTGGAGGAGGAGGAGGAGGAGGAGGAGGATGTGGAGGAGGGGGAGGATGTGGAGGAGGAGGAGGATGTGGAGGAGGAGGATGTGGAGGAGGAGGAGGATGTGGAGGAGGAGGAGGAGGAGGATGTGGAGGTGGAGGAGGAGGAGGATGTGGAGGAGGAGGAGGAGGAGGATGTGGAGGTGGAGGAGGATGTGGAGGAGGAGGAGGAGGATGTGGAGGTGGAGGAGGAGGATGTGGAGGAGGGTGGAGCCGGCTGTGGATGAAAAGGAGGCTGTGGATGTGGAGGAGGAGGAGGAGGAGGATGATGATCAGCGTTGGTTTTTCAGTTGTTTCTTTTTCTTCTTTAAAACAGATGTATCAAGTAACGGAGCGTCTGCAGAGCGCCCCCCTCGCACGCTGTACCCTCCCTGTAAACACGTAGATGGCACTGCACCTCGGGATTACCAGGTGAACCACCTAACCCATCTTTCATCCCTAAGAGTGTGGGCCGCTTGTTATGTGTTCTGAGCTGCACCCTGTGTATGTCCTGATGGGTGATGTGGGCGAGGCTCCCCCTGGTGGGACGGGAATCTATTTGTTGTAAACTAGTGTCCAGCCTCCTAAAGTTGTGGAAGTGGAGTGATGGCATGCCTCGCTTAGAACACCCGGCTATCTCTATACACAATTGTCAGAGTTTTCCTTTATCTCAGTTCCTCCACCCGGGTCTGAGATAGAGCTTGTAGGTATGTATGAGATTTGCTGTGGGAACGCCCCTGTCCCGGCTGCGTGCAGGCAGTGATGTACTTCATAGGGCAAGGATAGAATACGCTGGTAGCTTCTATTAATAGTTAGTGGCGGGTCTGACAAAGCAAATAAAGACCTAAACATAAGGCCCATTTACACGCAACAATTATCGCTCAAAATTGGTTCAAACGATGGCAAAGAGCGACAACACTGCCCAGCCATGATTGTGTTTCGGGCTCAAACTGATCGTATTCTCATGTATTTCCATCTGAAATCCATAACAATGACCGATCAGCTCTTGCATTGGAGATACAGTCACGCCATCTTTTAGAGTTTACATTTGGGGGGGGGGGGTTGTCACACCTCTCAGCGGACAGAACACAACGTTCTCCGTGTTTGGAGCTTATAAGCATAATAATGGCGCTCACAGCTTCTTGCTGTTTCTGTTTATCTTTTTGTCAGAATTTCTGCTTTTGAAGTGTACGTTTTGCTCAAAATGCCACGAAAATGTGTAAATTTAGTGAATAATTTTTGTTACATTTGTGGTGAAATAATACTTTCATCACAGAAACCCAATCTGCCGCCTCTTGTGTAGACCATCATCATTATTGTGGTGTGAAGGTCGGGGACCCGGATAAGTCATGGGCTCCACATACATGCTGCATCTCTCGTTCAGTTAGACTACGAGAGTGGCTGAAATATAAAATGTGCCGCGCCTATGGCTGGGCGGAGCCTACAAACCATACAGGTGACGGCTATATCTGCTTGACTCCGCCTATAAAGGCAGGATTGTCAATGAAGAAAACAGGAACAGTCCAATACCCGGATCTTCCATCTGCTATTCGACCTATTCCACATTCAGATAGTTTACCAGTTCCTACTCCACCCCAACATTATCAGAAGGAGAAAATGAAGAAAGTGTGGATAAAGAAGAACCCAACAAGCCTTCCACATCCCAAGACCCTGACTGTGAGGTAAAAGATGATCCACCGCACAGACTGAGTCAGGCAGAACGGAGTGATCTCATTCCAGACCTTGACTTGTCAGAGGAGAAGGCGGAACTTCTAGGGTCAAGACTACAGCAATGGGATCTTCTCCAACGTGACGTCAGGGTCTCACAGTACAGAGAACCTCAGAGGGATCGGCTTCCTTCTGGTTATTTGCTGCGATGTTAATAAAATTATGTTTGAATTTGGACCATGACCCAACTGAATGGAGGCGATTCATAGACTCCTCCAAGCTTAGTCTGACAGCTGTATTACTTCACAACGGCAACCGTCTTTCTTCTATTCCTGTTGGTCATGAGGTTCACATAAAGGAGACTGATGCAAACATGACAGCCCTCCTTGACTCAATCAAATCAAAGGTGAGTTTAAAATCCATCGTTCAGCAGGAGAGAAGATAACACAGACCGCTTGCGGTGTTCTCAGCGGGTGCCGGATATTACATTGTATTCTGCCGACACCCCTTTCTAGAAGAATGGATCTGTGTGTAGAGCTCAGCCCACACGCTGGGCTCTGCAAATAGCTACCGGAGGCCTTTCTTACATGCAAATAAAGGTGATCAAGTGTTGATAAACATTAGTGTCCATTACCCCTTTCTGCAAAATGTTCGCTAAAACTGTCAATCTTTCAATCGTTTGATAGATTGTCTTGTACAGTAAAGGCCCGTTTACACGCAAAGATAAACACTTTACAGTGCTGGAGGCGTCTGGTAGACCCCAGCGTGTTTGTTTTCACTCATGCATTTCGTAAACCTCTCAACAGATGGTGTTTATCGACCAGCTATGCTTACAATAATCCCCCTCCCCTGTGCTGTCAGCCTGAGTTGAGGAGTGAAGTGCAGTAGTGTCAGCGAGGTAACTTGGTCAGTGGTGTGTGACACATACTACATGCTGGGTATCCCCAGGGGATAGGGCAGCATTATTACTTCCCCAACATTGACATCAAATTTCCAAGATGGAATTGGAAAGAAGTTTTACAAGAAAGGAGGAGAGTCTGATGCGCCAGTAGTTGGAATCTGCAGCGGAGAAGCGTCGTGTGTAAAATGCAGGAAGTGTATCTGTATGGAGCGTTGCAGTCACGTATATAAGCCGTGTCTTCAGCAGGCGCTGACGCCGGGTCATTTTTCAAATGTTTTTCTTCCACAAATAAATATGATGATGATGATTATCCGCTCAGTCACATCCGACCTTCGGTCGCTCTATGGATCATCGTTCTCCACACACTCCTGTCTTTCCCGGCTTCTCTCAGTTTGCGGGTGACATGTTGGCGGTCGCCTTGGTTGTATCCAGCCATCTTGTTCTTTGTCATCCTGATCTTCTCCTCCCTCTGACCTCCCCGAGCATCAGTCCTGCTTCCAGTGAGTTCACGCATCACGTGGCCATAAAGAGAGCCGCTGTTTGATGATATTTCCGGTTTGGCGCGATAACACTACCTTGTTCGCTGTCATGGCGGTCCGTGGTACCCGCAGCATTCTCCTCCAGCACCAGAGCTCAAACACATCAATTATCTTCTGTTTTCCGGAGCGTCCAACTTTCGCAGCCGTACGTCGTTATGGGAAAGACGATGCATCGACCAGTCTGGTTGTTGTTACAATGCCGATATCCTTGCTTTTCCATTCCTTGTATTGCAATCCCACCAAGTGTGTTCCGTCTCTTGATCTCAGGTCCAGATTACTCGTTGCAATTGATTTGGGATCCAAGGAAGATGAAATCTTGGACCGTCTTGACTTGGATGATCCTTACATTCCTGTCTCGTTGCCCGTCGCGGTCATGACTTTCGTTTTCTTGCTGTGGAGTTACAGTCCCAAATGAATATGTAAACGGGCAAACATCTCTCACGGATTCTGAGCGCCGTATTTTGTATCTTTCATTTCATTAAATGTTTAATTGTAAGATATTGAGATGTTTATTTCATTTAATTTTTAATGGGGTCTCACAGGCCCCAGCGGTGGGTAAAGGTCATTGAGACCACCAGCTAGTTGAGGGTAAATGCAGTTAGAACAGTGTTAATGACAGAGAGCAAGTCGACAATCTCTTTCCCTGACTTCCTAGACCTGGGTAGTAATGGGTCACTTACATTATACGCGGTGGGCTCTCTGGCTATCATTCCAGACCCCGTCTCCACAACCAGGGCTGCCGGCTTTCTTCTTCTGCCGGACAGGATTCTATCCCTTGCTCCTGTTGCCTCAGTTCGTGTTGCAGGTTCCGAGTCTATTTGCTCTCTGTCTGAAGATTTTTGCTCGCTTACCTCCGTCTCCAACTAACGGCCTTCTGACGTTGTTCTGATATCTCTTCCTGTATGCAGATGTTTTGTGCAGTTTGATATGCATCTGACACCACACTAGAGCTTGTCTCCACCCAACCCTCCACCCTAAATTGGGGTCATACACTTTTTGTATGTGTGTGGATGTACATGTGTGTCCAAGTTTTGCCTACACAAGCAGAGGAGTTGGTGCAAACTTGAGGGGTCCATTGTGAGAGAGAGCCAAAGACCCCTTACCACATAAGACACCAATATTATAAATGGCACATAATAGGTGGCAGCCCTTTTACAAACTTTGCAATGGGGTCCAGGAACTTCACGTAACGCCTCTAGGAGAAAACTAGCTACATCTCTCTTGTATCTAGTTTGCTTTCTGTCTGCTATGCTCTACTCCATGGTGACTATTCCTTTAGTTCCTCTATTTCCAGTACAGCAGCCTAATGGATCGACTAGACTAGAGCTCTACACAGCCGGACAGTGAGCGGGGACTGCATGTAAAGCCCTATCCGTCTGGGATGTGATACCAATCTGCCATACTTCAAGAGAACGATTATTGTTCAAACCAGCGAAAGTAAACGAGCGCCAACAACTAAACTAGAACCATTCATGTTATGCAGGCATAACAACCATCGTTGGCTCGTTCACTCATCGTTAGGCCGGCTTCACACGAGCGTGACGGGCTCCGCAGCGGAATATTCCGCAGTGAAGCCCGTCACAGCGCCCCCCCAGAGACCCCATACTTACCAGCAACAATGCGGAATTCCACCGCGAAATCTCCCGTACTCACTCGCGGCATGCTCTATTTGCCGCGGGTGTACGCGCTGATGGCTTTCATTGCAGTCAATGGAAGCCGTCCGTTCACGCTATCTCCCGCTGTAACACAGCGGAAGATAGCGTGAAGACACTTCCCCGCCCACCGCCGTCGCGGGAAGGAGGCCTTAGAACGCCGATCGTTCATTCCTCTCAGTCACTGATACAGCGGATGTGAAAGACTGAATGACTTCTGGCAGCCAAAGAAATCCTTCCAACTAGTTGCTCCACGTGAACGCAGGACCCGGCGGTCCTGAGGGAGGAATCGTGTTGGCTCACTCACTGTCACTCCGGTGTGGAGGTGCAGGAGCCATCAGTCTTGGGGTGACTCTTGGGGCTCGTGCACCCAATAGTTGTCCTTTTTGAAGCCACCCTAAACCTCCAGCAGTACAATAGAGATACCTGCCTGTTGTTAGTCATTATGTAAGTAGCCCCGTAGTATGTATAAGGTGGTTAGTTATTCCTTTCCTTCTCTGGTGTGTAAAGTGATCTCATCCAGACAACCTGACATTTACTTGGCTTTATGCTCCTCTCAAAAAGTAATTTTATTTTTTTGGGGTCAGCATTATTCCTGTTTTGGACCGTACCACGGAAGCTTCTAAGAGGGGGACACAAACTCCTTCTGCAGTTACTAATGATGATTAGAGGTTCAAGTCACACAGTTATAATGAAGCAGATGATAGTTCATCCTCCAGACTCTTTACTTATGGTCAGTGGTGAATATGGAAGGTAGTAATTGGTGTCCTCCCAGAAGGCAGAGATGGTACAGACTTTAGCTTCTCATATGATGTGCTGATGCATCATGGGATTGCTAACAGAATAGTGAAAGAGAGAGCGGGGACAAATCTCAGCATCAAGATGTTGCCTGCTAAGTAATGAGAGGAGGCTGCACTGCAGGAAGTGACTGCAATGACAAAGGAGACATCCAGAGTGTGACCAGCGGTCCGATGAGGGGCGATGTGTGAGATATAGGGAATAACGGGCTATTGGCTGACTAGACTTAAAAAGATGCATTTTATTTTGAGTGTTTTGAAGAATTATTTTATCTTTTTAAACCGAGAACCTCCTTTTATCCCGAATACAATTCTGACATTTTCTTTCTCAACAGCCGCCGATTCCGCCTGGAGAGAAAGCGAATAAAAGCAATCCACAAACTAAGCCGAACTGTCACAAGAATAATGAAACCGAAGCCCTAACAAATAGTCACGTAAAGAAATGTGTGCGAACGTTTCCTGCGTGTCAGTATGAACTGACGTCACAGACAAGTGCGCCGGCGGCGGCTCAAGAGTTTGTCCAAATGGGCCAACAGCAAAAAAATATAAACACGGCCAGGAAAACTACCTCCGATATCCAGACACTGCAGAACTTTATGAGCGAAATGAATGAAAACAGGAGAATTGAAGAAATGCCTCACACCGAACTGGACACGCTCCTCTCAAAGTTCATTCTGTTGGTGAAACGCAAAGACGGCAATGAGTACGAGCCGCACACGCTGCGCTGCATGGTAGGGAGCATTGACCGCTTCCTGAAGGAACACAGCTACAACCACACCATCATTTATGGCAACAGCAAAGACTTTCCACTTACAAAACAATCACTAAATGCAAAAATCAAATTTCTCAAAAAAATTGCTGAAAGCAATCCACCAATCAGGCAAGAGGCATTAACGGACGACGACATCGAAAACCTCTTCAAGACTGGGACTCTCTCCTTGGAAAATCCCACAAGTTTACTAAACTTCGTCTTCTTCAACAATGGTATTCACTTTGCACTACGAACAAAGGAACAGTACAGCCTCCAGTGGGGGGACATCAAGTTAAAGATCGATCCGAGGGGGAATCGCTACTTAGAATATTCCGATCGCCAAACTGAAATGGTAGAAAATCGCAAGAATGTGAGGCAGATGAAACCTAGGATATACGCAGCCCCACATGTACCCGACCGAGACCCGGTAACGGCATACTTGAAATATCAAAGCTTCAGGCCCAGCGCCATGATGACCCCAGACTCTCCCTTTTATTTGGCACCAAATGTGAACTACAATCCAGCGTTCTCGGAATGGTACCGATCCACAAAAATAGGAATACAAAAAATCCGAGCCATGATGACAACAATGAAGATACGAGCCTCGTTACCAGAGTCCAAAAGGAAGGTTAGCTACATAACGAAGAGGAGGCTAGTGGAGAGGCTGCCGCAGCACACGCTGGCCGCCTCTGGGGCGATGGTGCCGGCCGCGCAACAACATAACTTACAGAGCTTTACCAGCAAGTCGGCTGTCATGGAGATGAAACAACGGAAGCCGGCTATTATGGTAAATAATTTACACACTGCTTTGGCGCGTCCATCGCAGGAAAGGCTACCCACCGCAGGCAGCATCCAACCCCACCCGTCAACCAGCCGATACGGGGAACTACCTGTTCATAAAAGAAGCTTCTTGGTGACCGAGTTTGCCCAACAACGTAACGCCAACGTGTATCTAAACAACTACCGCTACCTGACGGCAGAGGAGCCTGCCAAGAAGCGCAAGCCTAGTTATGACTGTAAAAAAGAATAGTCCTTCCTGGGGTGCTGCAACGCTCGTCTTCAGAAAGGAACTTTTTGGAAGGATTGTCACCTGGACTTTTAGTTGACTTTTTTCTATTATAGTTTAATTTAATTCTTTAAGCTATATTTATTCAACTTTTTAACGGAGTTGTTCGATGTTTATTTAAAAAGATTTACTGATTTCTACACCTTTTTATGAGTTTTTATTTAATGTAAGTTAAAATTGCAAAAGTTACTCAAACATGTTTTGTGTAATTGCAAAGATCAGATAAGATTTCTGACCCTTTAATCCATGATGGAGATGAGAACGGTCCTCTGAGCTACAGTAGTCGCTATCTCCTAGGCTAGGACATGTACAGCCTTGTTAAAGTTATTAGAAGGGTTCTCCGTGAGTATAGGAAACGTGAAAAACACAGTGGAGGAAGTCTAAGTAAAATGATAAGTTGCAAAAAAATCTAAATAAAAAGAGCGGCACATGTGATGAAATAAAATCCTACCTGTTCAATCCCACCAGTTCCCGCAGTCGTAGGTTCGGTGTGAATCTTCGATTTAAAGAGGGATTTCCCATCTTGGCTTTTCAAAGTTGAGATGGGAAACTGCTTCTATGGTTACCTGCCCCCCGCCTCTAGCCTACGCCATATCTCTCATCTAAGTAAACGAGCGCTATGGAGCGGCGTAGTCTACGGTGCTCTGCCAACTCTGGCGGTCATTCACTTCATTGAGGACTACAGAAATAGCGATGAGCTGAAGTGCTCAGCTCGTTCCAACAGCGGTATTTACCCATCTTGGCCATGAAAAGCTGAGCTAGGAACACCCTCTAATGAGATGTGCACGCAATACTAAAATAGGCTGGCATCAGTGAAACTACATTATAGAATGCCGATCCTAAAGGGGATCAGGCCAGGCCCCCGCGGTGTGGACCTATCTGTTACTGCTTCATCATAGCTGGTTGTCCATAGGGCCGGGCAGAAGGCGCCTGCTGATAAGCTTGTTAAGTAATCGTGTGGGTAGGGTATCAGTTTTGAAGAGTTGGAAAACTAGATTTTGTAAGAACTTACTGTAAAATCTCTTTCTGGTCTTGTTCATTGGGGGACACAGCTCTGACCTTGGGTATAGCTTCTGCCACTAGGAGGCGACACTTTTATGCTTAGTGTTAACCCCTCCCACCAGCTATATCCCCCTGCAAACATCATGCTAGCTTAGTTTGTATGCAAGCAGTAGGAGCAGCCAGTAGGATATGACAATAACACTTTGTGAGTATTGTTATTTACTATCTATAACTCTTTCCAACACCGTGTGCGACTGCACCGAGGACCCTCCAGACAAGGAGTATAAATTACAGTTCTAATACCAGACTGGGTGGGGGCTGTATCCCCTAATGAACAAGACGAGAAAAAATTTTTACGGTAAGTTCTTACAAAATCTAGTTTTCTTGTCTATATCATTGGGGGACACAGCTCTGAACTTGGGACGTTCTAGAGCAGTACCCAAGGGGGTGGGAAAATATAAGAAGCCACAGGTGTAAGGAAGCAAATCTGTCCTTCAACTGCAACCAGCGTTAATGGATGACTAGTAGAGATGAGCGAGTACCAAAATGCTCGGGTGCTCGAATCGAACGTTTTGTAATGCTTGATAGCTCGTTTCGAGTAACAAACCCCATTGAAGTCAATGGGAGACTCGAGCATTTTTCAAGCTGACCGATGCTCTGCATAGGGGAGGTTGTGTGAAACACCTGAAAACATCAGAAAGTCATGGAAACACCACAGAAACGGATAGGGAACGGCAGGGGCAGCATGCATGGATGCATCTGAGGCTCCCAGGACCCACTATTAAGCCAAATTGGGAGCAAGAGCCTGGCGGTCACGCCCCTAACAATTTACTTGGGACAGACCATAAGCAGCAAGGCACAGGCGCTGGCTTAGCTAAGCACCACACTAGCTGCAACCAAGGCCAATCACTGCCTGCGGGTGACACTGCTCCCTCTTCTCCTGGGTTACATGCTGGCATTGCAGTCCAATCCCCTGCACGACCCTGCGTCGACAGCGCACACAAAAGTGTCCCTGCGCAGCCTTCAGCTGCCCTCATGCCACACGCTCGCTTCATAGCCACACCACTCTCATGTCTATTTATAAGTGCATCTTGGATGAGGAGGAACCGGAGGCACACACTGCAGAGGGTTGGCAGGACCAGGCAGCGACCCTATTTGAAAATGTGGGCAATAGTCCACAATGCTGATGAGAATTGATAATAAATTGACGTACAATCATCATTCCAATCCCGTGCCACTTCCGTCACAAAATTTTCAGGAGCCGCAAACGTGGGCATCAAGGGGACTCAGGTGCCAACACTTCTACACATCTCCACAATGCAGCAGCAGCACATACTAACACCAAAGCTTTGCTTGAAGCAGGTGGTGTCGCAAAAGTAACCACCACAGGTATACAGTGACCCTGTGAAAGTCTCATAAAATCACTAACGCTTCCTGTGAATACTCCAATCCTGTATCTCGGATAACTGTGGTAAGTTGTAGCACGAGAGATAAAACATGCCGACCAATGCTGATCCCCAGACTTCAGGAGGAGGTGGCGTAATATGCCCGGGAAACCGTGACTGAGGTAGAACCTGCAATACTTGGTGTGGGAAGCACGGGAGCAGGCCCAGCCTCCACCTTGTGTGATCCAAGGTGCTGTGAGTTGCATAGCAATGGGAAATCCATGTGTCCACACACACTTCATTCTGTGTAGGTGTCAGATAGCTGAAAACCGCAATGGGAAAGCCGTCTGCACCCTACCCAAGTCATTCAGTGTATATGTGCCAGATAGCTAAAACACCGTAATGCAAAATCTTTGTGCCCCCACAGCATAGGCGAGCCCCTGCAACCCAGGGACCGTATTAAATATGAAGAAATCAGAGTGCCCACACATGGCAGGGTTTCACCCCGCTAGCGCTGTCAGATGGGAACTTTAGCATCACTTTTTCCACCAGGGCCCTGAGGTATTGCATCACTCTCGTACCCCTTTCCTCTTCGGGAATGAGAGTGGAAAGGTTCTCTATATACCGTGGGTCGAGAAGGGTGTACACCCAGTAATCAGTGTGGGCCAGAATACGTCTAACGCGAGGGTCACGGGAAAGGCAGCCTAACATGAAGTCAGCCATGTGTGCCAGGGTCCCAGTACGCAACAGATCGCTGTCCTCAGTAGGAGTATGACTTTCAGGATCCTCCTCCTCCTCTTCAGCCCATACATGCTGAACTGATGAGAGGCAAGCAGCATGGGTACCCTCTGCAGTGTGGCCAGCAGTCTCTTCCTTCTCCTCCAAAACGCGCTGAGATATAGAGATGAGGGTGGTCTGGCTATCAAGCGACATACTGTCATCCCCCATCTCCTGTTCTAACCGCAAAACGTCGGCCTTTATACTCAGCAGGCAAAGCAGCGGGATGGTAACGCTAATGATGTCCGCATCGTTGCTCACCATTGGGGTAGACTCCCCAAAGTTTCCGAGGACCTGGCAGATGTCTGCCATCCATGTCGACTCCTCTGTAAAGAACTGCGGAGGCTGGCTACCACTCCGCCACCCATGTTGCAGCTGGTATTACACAATTGCTCTACGCTGCTTATACAGCCTGGCCAACATGTGCAGCGTTGAATTCCAGTGCGTGGGCACATCACACAGCAGTCGGTGCTCTGGCAGCTGAAACCAACGTTGCAGTGTCCTGAGGGTGGCAGCATCCATGGTAGACTTGCAGAAATGTGCGCACACGCGGCGCACTTTGCCAGGCAGGTCAGACAAGTGGAGGTAGTTTTTCAGAAACCGCTGAACCACCAGATTGAACACGTGGGCCAGGCCTGGCACGTGTGTGAGGCTGCCAAGCTGCAGAGCCGCTACCAGGTTACGGCCGTTATCACACACGACCATGCCCGGTTGGAGGCTCAGCGGCGAAAGCCAGAGGTCGGTCTGCTCTGTCAAACCCTGTAACAGCTCGGGGGCCGTGTGCCTCTTGTCACCTAAGCTGATTAGCTTAGGTGACATATATATATGGCCCTGCCCGCCAGTACTTGTCAACGTGTCTGTCGTTAAGTGGACCTTCCCAGTAACCGCGTTGGTGAGGGCACGGTTTATGTTGCGGGAGACGTGCTGGTGTAGGGCGGGGACAGCACGCCGGGAAAAATAGTGGCGACCGAGTAGCGTTGGACCGCCGCCGCCATCATGTTTTTGAAAGTCTCAGTTTCCAAAAGCCTGTACGGCAGCATCTCCAGGCTGATTAATTTGGCAATGTGCACGTTTAAAGCTTGTGCATGCGGGTGGGTGACGGCGTATTTCCGCTTTCACTCCAGCGCTTGTGTTAGCGATAGCTGAACGCTGCCCTGAGAGACATTGCTGGATGGAGTGGAGGACCGTGGAGGTGAGGGTGTGGGTGCAGGCCCGGAGGCGCTCGTGCCTGCGTCCTGTGAGGTGGATTGGATCTGTGTGCCAGGTTGTTGCACAGGGGAAGAGGCAGTGGTGTGACCTGGAGGCGGGGAATGGCCTTTGTCCCACCTTGTGGGATGCTTGGCCATCATATGCCTGCGCATACTGGTGGTGGTGAGGCTGGTAGTGCTGGCTCCCCGGCTGTTCTTGGTGCAGCATAATTTGCACACCACTGTTCGTCGGTTGTCCGTGCTCTCACTAAAAAACATCCACACCTTTGAACACCTAGCCCTCTGCACGGAGGCTTGCCGCAAGGGGGTGCTATTGGAAAAAGTTGGGGGATTCTTTGCTCTGGCCCTGCCTCTTCCAGCCTGTCCTGCTGCTGCCCTTGCCTCCCCCTCTGAAGCCCTGTCTTCAGTAGGCTAAGCAAGCCAGGTGGGGTCAGTCACCTCATCGTCCGGCAGAGCTTCCTCCGAATCCTCTGTGCGCTCCTCCCTCGGACTTACTGCCCTTACTACTACCTCACTGACAGACAACTGTGTCTCATCATCCTCATCCACAAAAAGCTCTTGGGACAGTTGCCAGAAGTCCCCAGCCTCATCACCCAGACTCCGGGAACTTTCCAGATGTTCGGCATCGGTCACGACAAACTCCTCAGGGGAGAGAGGAACTGTTTTTTTTCCACTCATGGCAGGGACCCGAGAACAGTTCCTGGGAGTCTGCCTGCTCAGAATATGTCATTTTCATGGAGGGAGGAGGCTGGGAGGAGGCTGCAAATTGTGATATGAAGCTGGGGAGTGTAGAGACTTGGCTCTCTCCTAATCCCTCAGCAGCCGGCTGTGATTCACCTGGACCAGGAACTCGGCCTGTGCCCACACCCTCACTTGGACGTCCGCATCCTCGACCCTTACCCCTACTCCTCATCATGTCGGATTAAGGATAGAGCAGGGCCTAAATAAATTACCCCACTGTACAGCGCTGAGAACTGGGGCTAATTCACCGCACACAGAGACTTGTAGATAGCGGAGGCTCTATGCTGTGACCGGAAAAAATTAACCTGCTGTCTTGCGCTGATACCTAGGGGTAATTTACCGCTCGCAGAGACTTGTAGATAGCGGAGGCTGTGTGGAGTGGGAGAAGACTCTAAAGCCAGTGGATAGTGCTGGTAACTGCGGCGATCTCAACCCCACCAAGAAAGGGGTATTGTGAGACGCTCTATCCACTGGCTTTATAGCTTTCTGCCACTGTGCAGTGTTGATAACTGCAGCTACTTCACCCAACACAGAGAAGGGTATATGAAATGCTCTGCAGGTGTCCAGGGAATATTAGCATACTGTTTAGCGATGAGAACTCTGCCTAATGCACTGCACACATAGAACGGTATAACTGAAATGCTCTGCAGGGGCCCAGGAAATATTAGCGTACTGTTTAGCGATGAGAACTTTGCCTAATGCACTGCAGGCACAGTACGGTCTAGCTGAAATGCTCTGCAGGTGCCCAGGAAATATTTGCATACTATTTAGTGATGAGACTTCTGCCTAAGGCACTGCATGGGCCTAGATGCTTTAAAAAAAAAAAATTGGTGCACTACTGCTCCCAGCCAGCCACAACAGTAATGCACGCGAGGAGGAGTAGCCCTAAGAAGAACTGTTGGGGTTCTTGAAGACTGGATCCTACTCTAACACTTTCCCTATATCAGCAGCAGCACTTTCCCTAACTTCTGCCAGCATGAGTCTGAGGCGAGCCGCAGGCGGGACCAGCTTAAGTACTCGGCGATCACATGATCGACCCAGCCACTCACTGCTGTAGAGAAGCACAAGGCTGGAACATCACAGCAGGAAGTGGTAATGCCTTTCCTGCATGTTTACTGGCTAAAAAATGGCGCTAAGTATGCGGGGAAGGAAATGCAATTGACTCAAGTACCGCGTGGTGTTCATCTCAAGTAACGAGCATCTCGAGTACCCTAATACTCAAACGAGCATCAAGCTCAGACCAGTGTGCTCGCTCATCTCTAATGACTAAGCATCCAGCATGCTCAGAGACGGAGCATACAGGGGCCCGAGTAACAGTCCCATCTACCCTCCGGGAGAAAGAACTCTTGATAAGGAGCTTCCGATGAGGCACCCAGTGCCTGAGTAATATGAGCCATAACCTGACCAGAGAATATAACTTCACTGGCACTGTAACCCTGTACTGCCGCAAAGCAGAGTCAGTGCAAGGAGTCCACTCGATGTTGCTGGGATTACTAGCATCGGGCCAGCCCGACTGAAGAATGCTACCTGAGAGAAATACTCCTGAGTAGTCAGACCGAGCCCACTTGCCACGTGAGCGGTCCTTGGGGCTACCGAGAAAGGTGTTCACTGAATATTTCACTTAAGTGGATCCCGATACCAACGGCTGCGAGAGCATATATGATCGGTCGATAACAACCGTCTCTGACAACCTTCAGTACAAAATCGTCATTCAAAACAAAGCTGTGGAGCCATCAGCATCAAAACTGCAGGGAGTTGCGTGCCTTCCCACAGTCGACTTAGTTGTTCGTCCGCTTCCATATACCTCCAGGTTGTCAATAGCACCTTCCCAGTCCTGCCGCGAGGTAGGAAGCGTGTCGCTTCCGGATGCCAATGAAGAAAAAACTCATTGCGATTCATAACCGCTTCTGGTCGAAGTTCCATGTTGACCATTGCTGAAAACACTTGCGGCTGAAGGTTCCCGGTTTCCTTTCGACTATCTTGAAGAAGTCGTCTTGACTGCTGACCACCACCAGAATGTGGGGGACATAGAACCCTGAGAGTGATCTCTGGCCCCAGGCCGCATAGCTGAAGCACAGCATGGCTCTGATGCTGCGTATCCGGACGGCTCCCATCCATGACGTCGACTGCCTGGTCAGCTGTAGAGCGAAAAGGACTTGCGTCAAGAGCTCCTTCAGCCCCGTGAGCCTGTGACAATGCCCACAGCATCCGCCTTATGCATGAAATCATGGCCGTCCAAAGAAGTCTAACCTTGGGATGGGGACTGACTGGTTAGTTCACTAGGGTTGGCCCTGTGCCAAGATATCAGTGCAACCGCCTGAATCCACTGAGCACAAGAAGGTTTGCAGCGCAGCAAGGGCACACCAGTATGGGAATCTCGCTGTTCCTTTTTAGGTAACATCAGTAGTAGAAAAGAATTACTTACAGTACAAGAATAGACTGCTTCATGGTCTCCTGCAAGCAATAATGCAGGCAGAACAACGCAGCAGGATCACAGCGTGCTCCTGGGTCCGTCCAACTTTACTCCGTTGGAAGGGTTAACTTCCTTATGAGATCCGTGGCGCATGCTAGAGGAGCTAAATTAGAGACTGCTCTGACTTACAGAGTCCTCCTTACGGTCAGCGTCTGCCTATCCACAATATAGGAGTAACATGGGCTTTTCTGCACCCATCAGGGTCAGCGGGGCACTCTGTCTCAACCTGATCATGTTTTAGAGCTGACCGGAGGGGAGCTCCATAGATGTATCTATAGCCCCCCAGCACGCTGTTGGAGTTGGGACCCAACTGAACGTCAATCTCGTCAATGCGAGAGCGTACATAGCATGCGTTCGTGGACGGCTCCAGCCTGTGGCTCTCCTGTAATCGGAGACTGCACTAAGGTAACCTGCAGGAACTGCAGGCAGTCATCGTGAGAGAACTAGCTGTTAGGTAAAGGTCCGGAGCGTGAGCTCACCCGCTGCAGAGCGGAGAGGAGGCGCAATGTGTTTGCAGAGTTCCTCTGAATAGTACTCTTTCCCTCTGGAAAGTACCACAGGTCTCAGAAGGCAGGAGAGCGGCCCACAGGCCGTCCACAATATTGTTCATAGAACGAGACTTATGTTGGGTGGATGTGAATCTTGCATGTAGCAAGAGCACACGTAGTACGTGGCTCTGGCCTGCCCGTCCACACATTGTCCTGGCTTCTTACACTGCGGTAGGCTGCCTGCAGGTAACTGCAGGCAAGCAACGACTGGGTAGCTAGCCGTTAGGCCAGGCTCAACCCGTTCCGGCATGAGGAGCGATGCATGCAGGGTATTCCTGTGCAGGTGGTCTTTCCGGTAAGGAAGGTACTACAGATCCCATCAAGGCTGGAGTACAGCTGACCATCAGCTTGAGTAACCTTGCCTGTAAAAGAGATATTCTCCGCTGGAGGTAAATCTCGTATTACAGTGAGAGCGTACCTAGTATGTGGCTCTGGTCGCCCCTTCCACGTGTCATCCTGGACACGGATACTGCGCTAGGCTGTATGCAGGGAACTGCAGGAGGGGGAACCGGGGAGCTACGCTTTAGGGAAGGCTCAACCTGATCCGGAGCCGACATGAGGCATGATGTGTCCTGAGAATCCCTGTGTATGAGCTCCTTGCGGATGGAAGGTACCACCACTGCCAACAAGCCCGGAGTAATGCTGACCCTCAGTTTGAACACTGTTGTCCATAAAATGAGATGTTCTCTGCCGGATGTAATCGGGTACAGTAGTGAGAGCGCACATAGTATGTGGCTCCGGCCGCCCCTGTTCGCGTGTCATCCAGGACTCCAACACTGCGGTACGTCTGGCTGTAGGAACGGCAAGAGGGGCGACAAGGGAGCCGGACGATAGGGATGGCAAAACCCGGACCAGAGCAGAGTTGAGAGGCGATGAGTCTAGAGAATTCCCTGTGCACAGTACTCCTTCCGGTATGGAAGGTACCACAGGTCTCAGGCAGCCCGGAGTAATGCTGACAAGAGTTTGCACACTGTCGCCGTAAAACGAGATATTCTCCGGCTGGGTGTAATCTTGTATCTTAGTGAGAGCGCACTTATATGTGGCTCTGGCCACTCCTGTTGGCATGTTATCTGGGACTGCAAGAGGGGCAACCGGGGAGCTACTGTTAGTAAAAAGGCTCAACCCGGTGTGGAGCGGACATGAGGGGTGAAGAGTCCAGAGAGTCCTTGTGTATGTGCTCCTTACTATAGGACTCAGCAAGCCCGGAGTAATTCTGACAACCAGTTTGAGTACTGTTGTCAGTAAGGCGAGATATCCTCTGCTGGATGCAATCTTGTGCTGTAGCGAGAGCGCACTTGGCCTGTGGCTCTGGCCAGCCCCGTCAACGTGTTATTCTGGACTCCGACACTACAGTTGACTGGCTGGGGGGGGGGGGGGGGGGGGGCAATAACAGGGGAGCTAGCCATTAGCCAATGCTCAACCCGGTTTGGAGGAGATAAGAAGGTATCCCAGGTCTCAGCAAGTGGGGGAAGTCTGGGTTGGGAGGTGCCGCTGCGTATGGAGTGGTCAGCAGGTCGCCATAGCTATGAACAACCGCCACATGACGGCGAAAACGAGCCACAGCTGCAATATACCTCGGCCTGTGGCGGCCATGAAACAAGTTATATATAATGAGCTACGCAAGCTGGCCAGCAGCGAATTACACCACTGAAAAAATGTCTGTCGCCAGCTGGCTGGAGTACAGGGCCGCCAAACATGCACGGGTCCTACACCTGCCTCGCGGTGACATACACAGGACGCATGCCCCATATGCGCACCTAGTATGTGCTTCGCACTGCAGAAGACACCGACTGCGCAGTGTCTAAAAACAAAGGCCGCGCAGCCAACTGCGGCCGCAGAGCGGTTAAGACACAGCCATATGCTGGCCAAATCAATGGTCGCAGCAACATTCATTATGTGCAGCAAGAGGTGCTGCATCTCCCTGCGACTACACATGACCGCAAAAGCGATGGCTGCGCAGCACAATGTACAAAACACATGGTAAGGAGGGGAGGGCTGATGACCGCATAGCGGCAGAACCATGTGACCGCGCGGCGACAAAATCAAGTGACCGCGAGGCGCCATGTGGCTACACTCAAACAGCCGCGGGTTCCCCACTGAGCACAGCTCAGCAAGTGAAAAAGTGTCGCACCAAGTCGCCATGGCCAAGAGCCGCGGCACACCCACACTGACGACCGCTCACCCACAGAGAACGAGGGCAGCGCAGCAGCACCATCCCCCCCGCACAGGGGCCACGACGCTGGAGCCGCGCGGCAGCTGTCCATGACCCGCATCACGGGCCGCGGCAGGCACACCACAGGAGTCGCAGGCGGCACACCACAAGCCACCCCACAGGAGCCGTGGGGCGCAACAAATCACAGGCGGCCCCACAGGAGCCGAGGGACACAACACACCGCAGGCGGCCCCACAGGAGCCGCGGGTAGCACAACAAACCACAGGCGGCCCCACAGGAGCCGTGGGACACAACGCTGGAGCAAGTGAAAAAGCTTTGCACTAAGTCGCAATGGCTGAAAGCCGTGACGCGCCCACACTGCCAAACGCGCGCCTGCAGAGAACGAGGGCAGTGCATCGGAACCATCCCCCCGCACAGAGGCCACAACGCTGGAGCCATGTGGCGGCCCTCCATCACCCGCATCACAGGCTGCGGCAGCGCACAACAGGAGCCGCGGGCGGCACACCACGAGCAGCCCCACAGGAGCTGCCACAAGCGGGCCCCAGGAGTTACGGGTGGCACCCAAGCCACGGGCTGGCCCCAGGAGCCCCGGGCGGCACCCAAGCCACAGGGGGCCCCATCGGAGCCGTGGGACACAACAAACCGCAGGCTGCCCCACAGGAGCCGCGAGCGGCACAACAAACCGCAGGGGGCCCCACAGGAGCCGCGAGCAGCACAACAACTGCAAGCGGCCTCACAGGAGCCGCAGGCGCCATACTAGAAACTACAGGCGGCAACACCAGAGCCACGGGTGGCACACCACAAGCCGCATACAGCCCCCCCAGGAGCCATGGCGGTACACACACACGACGCAAGCGGCCCCTCAGGAGCCCTTTGGGCGGCAACGGAGGAGCCTCGGGTGGCGCATACACGGGCCGCAGGCGGCACCAACACAAGCCTCGGGGCACAGACAGTAGGCGCAGGCAAAGCAAACAAACAAGACACGATGTACCAGCAAAATAACTCCTGAGGACACCCCGTTACCGTCCGCACGGCGGCAGACTAACAAAATAAGCTCACATACTTACCTCTTGGCTGAGGTAGGGTGGCTTCCCAGCTCCAGCAGAGCTTCTTCCCACCATCGCCTGCCTTTAGGAAGGGAGTGGATGCCAGACTGTAAGAAAGGGGGGCTCTATGGCTGGCGGGTCACATCCAGGTTAGGGCCCGAATGTGCCTCCTTGTCTTCCGAGGGGACCGGGCAGACAACAGGTTAGTTCTCCTCTGTTCGCCCTCCTCGGTGGGGTAACAGGGAGAGTCCTGCCTCCTATGACACTAAGCCAAAAACAGAGCTAGCATGATGCTTGCAGGGGTGTATAGCTAGTGGGAGGAGTTAACACTTTTATGCTTAGTGTCGCCTCCTAGTGACAGAAGCTATACCCAAGGTTTTGCTGTGTCCCTCAATGATACAGACGAGAAAAGCACTTTAGCCCGTTAAGAAATAAGCGCCGTACATACACATTGTTAATAAAAAATCAGGCCCCTAGAAGAAGCTCTTGACATGCGGTTCCATCGCCGGCAGATCTGTAAATGATGGGAGTTGTGGTGATTAAATGAACGGTCACTTTGGTGAATAAAAGGACATCCTGCAGCTACAGGTTTTCCTCTCATGTTCAAATTTAGAAAACGTCTCACCTCCAGTCGCTGTTGAGCATCTCATATGGTGAAATGTTGGTTGCAGTGAAGCATACTCACGTCCTGCCACTCGGTCCCGGTGGTTACACTTGGCTTAAAGAAATCAATGTGGAGGAAAAGGACTGTTACCATGCGGCGGCCGGGGCCACAGGTGGTTGGTCGGCGCGGTGCGCTCGCTCGTGGCTCCGGGCGGCGGCGTCCGCGAGTGCAGTTCTGTGCACGAGTCCGTTATGAGATTCTGCTGGGAGGCGTTGCCCCCACCTCTCCGCCCCTGGGCGGAGGCCTCTGTTTATAAGGCTGGCAGTGAGGTCCATTCACTGCCAGTTATTGGTTTCTGTTCTGAGCGTTTGCTTCCTGCCTCTGTCAGTCTCCTGTGTTACAGCTTGTGTGCTTTATCTGCCAGGTTACCCATCTGCCTCGGTCTGCTATATTTTCGGTTGGTTTATTCATCTGCCCTTACTGTCGGTATCCTACCCTGTTCTATCTTGGTTCCGCAGCGACCCTCCTCGGTCCCTAGCGAGTGTAGGGACCACCACCCAGTTGCCCGCCTGGGGTTAGCCAAGAGTGGAGGCAAGTAGGCAGGGACAGGGGTTGCGGGTAAGTTCTAGGGCAACCCGGGCTGGCGCATCATCGGGTAGGATACCGTAACATAATAACTGGCCCTTAAAATTACCCTCCGGGGTGTTGTTTGCTCTCCAATGGAGACTATGAGCGTCCTTGCTAATCAGTTGCAGGAGTTAGTGGGCGTGTTCCAAGACCTGTCTGGTCGTATGGTGGCCCAGGAGCAGCGGATGTTGGTGCAGGTTCCTGCCGCCCCATCTATTCCTGAATCCAAATTTCCTCTCCCTGAGGTGTTTACTGGGGAGAGAAGCAAGTTTTTCAGCGGGCATGTAGACTGTATTTTCGGATGCGGCCCGGATCCTACAGTTCAGAGTTCCAGAGGGTGGGATTGATTCTGTCCTTGCTGCGGGGTCTCCCCCCCCCCAGACATGGGCTTATTCCTTACCTGAGGCTTGCCTGCAGTCTGTAGATTCATTTTTTCAGGAACTAGGAAGTATTTTTGATGAGCCGGATCGGGCGGGGTTAGCCATATCTCATCTCATGGCTTTGCGTCAGGGGCAGCAGTGTGCTGAAGACTATTGCTCTAGGTTTAGACAGTATGCCGGTGAAACCTCCTGGAATGATAGCGCCCTCAAAGACGTGTTTTTGTTGGGCCTTTCTGATGCTGTCAAGAATCTACTTCTTTCCCATCCCGCTCCCATAACTCTTAATGAGGCGATGGTATTGGCAGTAAAGGCTGACAGGAGACTGAGATCCAGAGAAAAGGAACATCAGGCCTGTAAAACTAGGGAGTCCTGTCGATCCGTTCCCATTTCTCCCATGCCAGCTCCAGGGGCCGAGCCTATGGAAGTGGACCAGCTAAGTCCCGGGGAACGGCGACAGTTCCGGATGACTCACCATCTTTGCCTCTACTGTGGGGAAGACGGACATCGAGTAGCAACCTGTCCACGGAAGCAACGACGACATCAGTCTGAAGCGGAGGAAGAACTACCGATCCTAGGCGATTCCCTGAAGGGTCGCCTAGGGTCACAGGTACTCCCTCGGTTGTTGGTGCCTTGTCAGGTTGGCTTCCGGAATTTTATTCGGTCCGGTCAAGCCTATATTGATTCGGGTGCTGCCGTTAATCTGATTAATTTAAAGTTTGTCAGACCTCTGATAACGGAGTTTTCCAGGCTGAAGCCCCCCATGCGCTTTATTGGTATTGATTCGACCTCTCTCTCCGCAGGTGTTGTTAAATGGAGGACTCCCATTCTGCAGTTCACTATGGGTGCTCTCCCTTCTGAGAATCTGTCTTTCCTGGTTATGGAAAAGATGTCAGTTGATGTGGTGCTTGGTATGCCCTGGTTGGCACTGCACAATCCCCAATTTGATTGGTCCACCGGAGAATTGACTCATTGAGGGTCATCCTGTCATAATCACCTATCTACTATAGCCATGTGCTCCGCAGATACTGTGCTTATTCCGGAGTATTTGTCAGACTTTCAGGATGTATTCTCCAAAAAACTGTCTGAGGCTCTGCCTCCCCATAGGGAGTGGGACTGTGGTATTGATCTGATTCCCGACAGTCCCATCCCTAAGGGAGCCATTTTCAATTTGTCTGGGCTTTGAGCACGAAGCCCTCAAGTCCTATATCTCGGAGGCTCTGGCCAAACGACATATCCGGCCGTCCAGGTGCCCTGCCGTGGCAGGTCTCTTCTTTGTAGAGAAGAAGGACGGGACATTTAGGCCTTGTGTGGATTATCGGGCCTTGAATAAAATCACAGTGAAGAACCAGTGCTCCTTGCCCCTAATTCCTGACGTTGAATCAGGTGGTAGGGGCCCACTGGTTGGAAGACGGCGTTCAACACCCCGTTAGGACATTTTGAATGCCTGGTCATGCCTTTCGGACTCTGTAACGCCCTCGCTGTCAGGGTTTTATGAACGCTGTCTTTCACGACTTCCTGGGGATATTTCTGGTCATCTATCTTGATGACATTCTGGTGTATTCTCCTGACTGGGATTCACATGTGCGGCACCTGAGGTTGGTTCTGACCCGTTTGCGCGAGTATCAACTTTTTGTCAAGTTGGAGAAATGTACATTTGGTCCTAAATAAGTATCTTTTTTGGTTACGTGATTTCACCCACGGAGATTCAGATGGAGTCTGATAAAGTAGCAGTAATCTCCCAATGGGTCAGACCAAACAACCTTAAGGCTCTCCAGCAGTTCTTAGGTTTTGCAAATTTTTACTGCAAATTCATTAAGAATTACTCGGTTATTGCTCAACCCCTGACCGATCTGACTAAGGGGGCCAACTTGGTAAAATGGTCACCTGCAGCCCTTGAGGCGTTTAGTCATCTAAAAAGGGCATTTACGACTGCCCCGATGCTAATACAGCCGGATGCTCGACTACCCTTTTTGAGGTAGATGCGTCTGAGGTGGGGACAGGAGCAGTATTGTCGCAGGAAGTCAGTGGGAGATCTGGGTATAGCCCATGTGCGTTCTTTTCGCGGAAGTTTAATTCAGCAGAACGCAACTACGACGTAGGTAACCGTGAATTACTGGCTATCAAATGGGCTTTAGAAGAGTGGCGACACCATCTTGAGGGTGCTAGACCCCCAATTACCGTGTATACTGATCACAAGAATCTGGTATATCTCACCAATGCCAAAAGACTCACAGCTCGTCAAGCCAGGTGGGCGTTGTTCTTCGCCAGGTTTAATTTCGACGTGACATATATCCCAGGAGAGAACGTGAAGGCAGACGCTCTCTCACGGAGTTTCAGGGTGCCGGAAAGTGAGACTATGACTCCCGAGAATATCTTGGCACCTGGCGTGGTGGTGGCAGCTGTAGAGTCTAACTTCGTCCCTCAACTACAGAATGCTCAGCAGGACGCTCCTTCGGGTGTGCCGGAGGGCAGATGGTTTGTGCCAGAGACCTTACGTCTTAGAGTCATGGATGCATCTCACTCGTCGGTTCTCGCAGGGCATCCGGGGTTTCAGGGAACCCTGGATCTTTGTTCCTGACACTTCTGGTGGCCAGGCATGTCTCAGGAGATCCGCGACTTTGTTAGGGGATGTTCTGTGCACGCAATAAGAGTCAGCGGCGTCCTCCGGAGGGTCCTCTGAGACCGCTACCGGTTCCTTCCAGTTCATGGTCGCAGAGTTATCGGTAGATTTTATCACTGATCTACCAGAATCCCATGAGTGCACCACTATCTTAGTGGTGGTCGACCGGTTCTCAAAGATGGCACATTTTGTGGCGTTAAAGAAGCTACCTTTGGCAAAAGAATTTGCCAAGATTTTTGTAAAAGAAATAATTCGCCTACATGGGGTTCCCCAAAATATTGTATCTGATCACGGGGTTCAGTTTGTGTCGCAGTTTTGGCGTGCCTTCTGCAGAAACCTGGGAACGTCGCTTTCCTTCTCTTCAGCATTCCACCCGCAGACTAATGGTCAGACTGAGCGGAAGAACCAAGATTTAGTGCAATATTTACGGTTGTTTGCTAGCGAAAAGGCTCATCAGTGGGCAGAGTTCCTGCCGTTGGCAGAGTTTGCACTAAACAACCGCACTTGTTCTTCCACTGGGGTATCTCCATTCTTTTGTGTATACGGTCAGCATCCTCGCTTCCTTACAGCAATCCCTACTCCTTCGGTCTGTCCTGCAGCTGATGTCGCCACAGATACGCTTCGGGGAGTGTGGAAAGAGGTACAGAAAAACTTGGAAGCAACAGGGGCTTGTATGCAGTTGCGTAGTGGGAAGAGTCTGTCTGTATCTGAACCTTACAGGGTGGGACAGAAGGTATACCTGTCATCTAAAAATCTCAAATTAAGGGTCCCATCCTGGAAGCTGGCACTGCGTTACGTGGGTCCCTTTGTCATCACACGTGTGGTGAACCCGCTCGCCTACGAACTGGGTTTGCCAGCTACATGGAGGGTTCACAGGGTGTTCCATAAGTCTTTATTGAAATCTTTTGTCCCTGCCTCTGTCAGTCTCCTGTGTTACAGCTTGTGTGCTTTATCTGCCAGGTTATCCATCTGCCTCGGTCTGCTATATTTTCGGTTGGTTTATTCATCTGCCCTTCCTGTCGGTATCCTACCCTGTTCCATCTTGGTACGCCAGTGTCCCTCCTCGGTCCCTAGCGAGTGTAGGGACCGCCGCCCAGTTGCCCGCCTGGGGTTAGCCAGGAGTGGAGGCAAGTAGGCAGGGACAGGGGTTGCGGGTAAGTTCTAGGGCAACCCGGGCTGGCGTATCATCGGGTAGGATACCGTAAGAAGGACGTATCACAAGTGTATGCTCTTACTGCTTTATTCAAATAATTGTGCTAGTGAAACAGCAAAGATGATGCGTTTTGTTTCACCGAATCTTGATCAACTCTTAGCGGGTCATCATTTCCTGTTCATTTAAATAGTGCATCTCACTAAAACCAATTAAACACACCTGGTTCATTAACTCCTTATAACCTAACCAAAAAATGTGGATCCATTCCTTCTATGGAAAAGATGCTCACATATAAATATATACCAAAAGGCTGCAAAATTACTATATATCATTAACAACATTACTTAATTAAATAAATAACAGATTATTAATAAATTAAACAGAACCCGCGGCATAAATAGGATTCAGATTCAATAAGAAGAAATATATGTTATAAATTACGCCATATCAAATCAGAACATGATAAAAAATGTATAATTAATCAACCTATATGAGCTGCGGAATAAAGATTATTATTATATGAATAACTAAGTAAAGACTGGTATTTAAACCGAATTATAAATATATCATGATAGCATGTAATATATAGAGAAAAAGATATCTATTTCAAAAATGTAATTACCACTAATGTCTATTGCCTTCAAAGAATATATTAGCAAAAAATATATATATAAAGTAAATCATTTCTCATGTTGATTCCCCTCGGGGCTCGTGTGTCTAGCGTCACAATCCAATATCCCTCTTTTTTTTGAAGTTCTACCCGATCAGCCTGTAATTTACGTTTATTTTGAATTATATCTATTCCATAATAAACTAGTTTGTCTATTCTGCCATCATGTGTTTCTAAAAAAGCTTCGTAACTCCAGAGTGATTCACAGTTTTATTTTTTATGTGTCGCAAATGTTCTGAAATCCGAATTCTCAATTTCCGCACGGTGCACCCGACATAGTGTACATTGCCATCAGTACGCGTAACCATGTAAATTACATTTACAGAATGGCAATGAATGTCATTTTATATTAAGTGTTCTTGTATTGACGCTGTTACTGAATCGTGTGCATTTTTTAGGACATGCGCTACATTTACTATTCCCGCATCTCGAAGACCCCTTATATGAGAGCCATTTTTTATTGTCATTTCTATTGGCATCAAATAAACTAGGTGACAACACATCCCGAAGATTTTGATTTCTCCTGGCTACTACTGTAACTCCCCTGTCCAATACTTCATCAGTGACTTCGTCTTGGCAGAGGATCGGAAGACATTTGTAAGATACATTTTTAATGTTGTAATATTCCTTATTAAATGTGGTGGAAAAAACGAACCCTGCAATTAATTTTCTTATCCTTATTATTCCACAATTCATCCCTTTTCTGGGTCTTCATTCTATTTGAGGATTTCTTCAGTTGGTTACTATAACCACGTTCCTTTAATCTGTTGATTATATCTTTTTCCGTATCCATATAATCGTTTCGTGAAGAACAGGTGCGCTTTGCTCTCGTTAATTGCCCAATAGTAATCGATCTTTTCCCAGATTCAGGATGGCCGCCATCTGCAGGTAAGGTTGTATTTCCTGCTGTACGCTTTCTAAAACGTTTAAAGTTTATTTTTGCACTGATAGAATCTCCCATAAAATAGAGATCGAAAATGGTGTGTCCCTCTCTTCACCTCCACCTGCGAACTTAGGATTAATCACGTGGTTGTTGATATATTCCTGAAATGGTTGTAGATGTTCTGTCATTTTATTTTCAGATTTATCAGCCCATGTTATAATTATGTCGTCTATATAACGTCCATACCACACCATGCGGCTCAAAAAAGGATCACAAAAAATATGCGATATTTCCCACCATCCCATCACCAAATTAGCAATGGTAGGTGAGAAGCGGGAGCCCATAGGGACTCCTGAAAACTGCAAATAAAAAATGTTATTGATGTTGTGATGTAATAAAAATTCTACTGATAAAATAAATTCTTTGACTTCCTTTCCATAATTACTAATATGAGTTAGATGATATTTGACCGCAGATATGGCCGCATGGTGTGGTATGGACGAATAAAGATGGACGACATCACACAGAAATCAGCAATATTCAGGTTTCCATTCTCTCAATTCCAATTGCTGGATTACTGATTTACTATCAAGGAGATATGCAGGCAACCTTCTCACCAGACATTGCAGGGACCGATCCACCCAGGAACTTAACCGTTCACAGGGTGAATCGATCCCCACAACAATCGGGCGAAAGGGGGCGGGAACACATTTTTGTGTGTTCGGAAGTCCATGAAATATGGCAGCTGTCGGATGTTCAGGACAGAGATACTGACTTTCTCATCCAACACCTAATTTCAATGGATCATATCATTTCTTTAGACCTTCTCGTGTTGGGTTATAATCTCATTTTCTGTAAATGTCCTCTTTAGACAAAATCTTGTGGATTTGAACTTCATAAAAGTTGGAGTCCATTACTGTATGATGACCCCCTTTGTCCGATTTCCTTATGATGATGCTTTTATTCATGGTCAGACCTGTTAATCCTCTTTTCTCCTGCTGTGTGAGATGGTGGTTACATTTTTCAGAATGCTCTTTTCTTTTAAATGTCCCAATTCCTTTTCTAATGTAAACTGAGAATCCTCCCTGTACTTGGATCGCGATTCTAGTGGGTAAAATGTGGGTTAGGGATGTCCTATTCAATCCTCCAAGTTTCTTCCACCAAATGTTACCCATAGTTCTGTTTTCTTTCTCCAGTTCTGATAAATCTATAGTAGTTATTATTTCTTGCACGGTTTTATTGTCAGTCCTTCATGATTTCGGCTTTTATTCGTTCATTGTAATTCTCACACGTTCACCTCCTGCTTTTCACTGTTAATGTTCTGATAAATGTATTAATATCCATTAAAGTATGAAACCGATGGGACTCGCTGTCAGGCACAAAGGTTAAACCTTTAATTGGCTATCAGTCAAAATGATTGGAAACACAGCGCTAACCTCATGACTCGCAGCTCCCGGTTTCCCCTTCTTGTCTGTACGGTACCGGCCCCGTTTTTTTGCATACGATAACTGCTTTTGCGATTTCTTGTGTTACAGACTCGGGGCTGGAGGAATTGCAGCTGGAGGAATCCCGCTCTGTTGTGAATCCTTTAGTATCAGTGGTTGAAAAAGTGACTTTGTTCTGTTTCTTATATTGTTTTTTATTTCTTAGTATCGATTTAGACTCTTCTGGTTGAAACGTCTTCTCCACTCGTATACTTCATTTCTTTCATAATCTTTCTCATCACATTGTAGACAAAATGTTGTCCCATTTGCATTTAAATTCTTCTGAATAAACAAAAGTGGGGATCTTTTTAATTCGCAGACCTCTCATGGGGGCTTCCAGCAGGATAATGCTCGGCCGCACACACAAGGGGGTCACAGAAGCCCCCACAACACTGTCACACTGCCATGGCGGTCACCAGATTTATCACAGCCTACCAGTGCACAATCTAAAAGGCTCAGTTACAGCAAATGTGGAGCAATATGGATACCAAACAGAACCTGTATGTCTCCATGCTTCCCTGAATCACATCTTGTATCCAAGCTAGAGGCGGTACAACAGGGTACTAGAGCCTCCATGCCTCCCAGTATCACATCCAGTATCCAAGCTAGAGGCGGTACAACAGGGTACTAGAGCCTCAATGCCCTCCCGTATCACATCTTGTATCCAAGCTAGAGGCGGTACAACAGGGTACTAGAGCCTCCATACTCGCCTGTATCACATCTTGTATCCAAGCTAGAGGTGGTACAACAGGGTACTAGAGCCTCCATGCCTGTCAGTATCACATCTTGTATCCAAGCTGGAGGGAGTACAACAGGGTACTAGAGCCTCCATGCCCACCTGTATCACATCTTATATCCAAGGTAGAGGCGGTACATCAGGGTACTAGAGCCTCCATGCCTGCCTGTATCACATCTTGTATCCAAGCTAGAGGCAGAATCGAATATGTAATTGAAGGCATAAATATTTAAAAAAAAGGTTAAAAAATAAAATACAAATATATTAAAAACAAGACGCCGCCCCATTGACCACGTGACCCTACAACCCGAGAATATACACATTACACACCAAAACCAAATGGGGAGCCCATTTCTGCACCTTATTTTAGTATAAATATGTTTTAAAACTAAACTAGAATTTTTTTTAAACTTTTTTGTACCCTGCGGCCTCACAACCATCCCCCCTCCCTTCCCCCACCCCTCTATAAGCCGCTCAGGGCGGCTGTAGTTTTCATTAGTACAATTTAATGTCACATCTTTTGTACTGAAAAACGTTTACAATAAAATTCTAAATGGAGTGAAAAGCAAACAAGAAAGAATAACGCTACCTTTTGATTCTGCGTGTCACTACGATGACGGCGATACCAGTTCTGTGCAGTTTGGGGGGGGGGGGGATTTGAAGGAAAAAACCTCTCTTTCTGACACCTCTAACCTTCCTCCGCTGACGGGGTGGGGTGTGGCTGAGCTGCAGTTTTCTATTGGTATACTTTTGGGGTCGATACTACTTTTTGATCACTTATTTTTTTCTTGGAGATGGGAGTGACAAAAAAATGTAAAGTTCTGACATTGTGAAATCTTTATTTTTTACAGCGTCCGCCATCCAGCGAGGAGCAGGAGGAGTGACCGATGGGTCGATGGAGGAATTTTCTGTAATAAAAAGTATAACAAATTAAGTTTCTTTTTTCCCATTAACCCCTGAGTGGCACGCCTGGAGATTTTCCGGGACGAGCTCCACTGCCCATAGCGATATAGCCTGGAAGATTTCCGGGCTGTGTATCACTATGGGAGCTGCAGAGCACGATGCCACAAGCTGTAGCAGTGTGCTCTGCCTGCACAGACCCACACAGAACAGTGCAGGACTTTGAAAAAAGAAGCAGGAGGATATTACCAATCTGCTGGCAAACCCCCCGCTTCTATTTTCAAACTCCTGCACTGCTTTATTTACAGGTTGCCATGTAGACCATGGGATGGCAGGAAAAGCTGGTGCTTGGCTGTCAGAGGATAGCCAGGTACCAGCTCTTACAGCAGAGATCAGAGGAAACCTCCGCTCTCTGCTGTGTTAACCCTTTACCTGCCACGGTCTATGCGACCACAGCATGTACAGGGCTGTCACCATTGGACCCCCGGAATGTGATTGGGGGTCCTGATGGGTTGAAACAGTAAAAAAAAAAAAATTGTAAAAAAATAAAGATAAACACTTGTCTCCCTTTACCTTGTAAAAAAATAAAAAACAAAATTACCCATGTGGAATCTGTGCGTCGTAATGACCCAGAGGAGGAAGTTAGTACATTATGTAACCCCTTCATGACGCGGCCCGCTTTTTTTTTTTTCCCCATTTTCCTTTTTTTTGCCCCTTTTAAAAAAAATCGTAGCTCCTTTATTTATCCGTCGCTGCAGGAGGGCTCGTTGGTTGCGGGAGGAGTTGTAGTTTTCACTGGTGTTATTTACTGTATAATGTACTGGAAACTGTTACAAAATTCTAAGTGGAGTAAAATGAAAAAAGGACGACATTCCGCCATCTTTCGGTGCTTCTTGTTTTTATGGCGCACAAACTGAAACAAAAGCGACCTGATAACTTTATTCTGTGGGTCGGTGCGATTACTGCGATACCAAACTTGTAGAGGGTTTTTTTGCTGTACTATATATATATTTTTTCAAAGACATTTAACTTATTTGTTATTTTCTGCGGTCATTTTGTGCGCGCAATAATTTTATTATCTTTCCATCAACATAGATGTGTGGAGGCTCATTTTTTGATGTCCTGTAGTATCCATTAGTACCAATTTGGAATACATACGACTTTTTGATCGCTTTTTATTGCTTTTTTTCTGGGAGACAGGGTGACTGAAAGTGCATTTCTGGCGTTCTTTATTTTTTTTTCGGACTACATTCACCATACGGGGTAAATAATGCGCTACTTTGATATATCGGACTTTTACAGACGCGCGATACCAAATATGTATTTTTCTTTAATGATTTACATTTTATTATAGATATGGCAAAAGGGGCGTGATTTAAAATAACTTTTTTTTTTTTTTTACAATAAATAAAACTTTATTGATCTTATTTTTTCTTCTTTTAAGCCCCCCTGGGGGACCACAACTAGTGATGCTTTGATCGCTCTTGCAGTATGACGTAATGCTGTACGATTGCAGCTATTGCCCGTGGGTGTCAACTGTGATAAACAGCTGACGGCTGCGCTGCATGAAGAGAGGTTGCGCTGCGATCTCTCTTTATACATACTCTGATGCTGCAGGACGTAAATGTACAGTCTGGAGCGAGAAGAGGTCAATCTGCAGGGCGCACGGCCAGGGAAAAAAAATGTAAACGTGGCAAAAATATCTAATTTAGCTTATCTCACCATACAAAATACAGAATGGAAAGTGATCAAAATTCTGCACAGAAAAATGATGCCATCAAAAAGTACAACTTGTCCCGCAAAAAACAAGCCCTCATACGGCCGTGTCAGTGGGAGAATGAAAAAGTTATGGCTCTTGGAACGCCACTGGGAAATTAAATTAAATGATTGGCCTATTTAAAGAACCTGCCCTGGTAGGTCTGACAGGGGGGTAAGAAACCCGCCACTGAGGGGTTAATAGTACAAGAGAATCTAAGTCCGGCTCTCGCGGGGTCCTTTGTATTTCTCTAGTGCCCCACACACACGGCTGGATTTGCACTGCAGACCGCGGAGCGGCCGTCCGCCTCCAGACTTTGCAGTAAGTACTGCTATGTAGTAACATGCTACGGAAAAAAGCTTTTTTACTTCCCACAAGTGGATTCAATGACGGTTTTCCACTCGCGGGGAACAAAGGTAAATCGCAGCATTCTCAGTTTTAATGCAGGCTATGCACTGAAGTCCATGGCAGCCGTTTGTCCTGTGGCCCTATCCCAATCATCATTGCGGTAAGGCTGCGGGATCCGCGCCATCGCCTAGAGATCGTGTAGTGAAATCTGTACTGTGCACGCACGCCGGCGGGAACATCTGCAGCACAGCAGGGGTCACGTGGGTCAGACTCCCTTGCAGGGCCCGCATGCGGCTTTACAGTGCAGCTGAAGGGCCACGCTTCTTACGTCTTCCTATGATGCACACAAAGAAGAAAAGGTCTAATAAGCAGAGATTTGGTACAATTGCCTCATGATTCCTCCTGAAATCGTCACTATTCTGGATTCCGTTCCCCTTCCTTGGACTTCCTCCGGCTCCCTGAGTTTCTTGATAAATGGCAAATACCCTTCTCTCTAGAAAAAATGCCCATTTAATTACAAGGAGAGGAGGGGGGGGGGGTGCTTAAAAGACTACATTATTCAATTCTAAAGGGGGTTTTGTCATTAAAACAAAATCCCATCCCCCACCTGTTCGCTGCCTAAAATGACAAAAGAGGGTCTACATGCCTCTCCTGGGGCCCGGGGCCACAGACAGCACTGGTATTGGCAGTGACTTCCAGGTAGACCAGTTCGGTGGAACCACTGCAGCCAGTTATGTCCTTAAACCACTAACATCATGGTGGCCAGGATGAGCACTGATGCCAGTAGTGCCAACGGTGACACTGCAGCCTCTGATTGGCTGCAGCAGTCACATGCTTCTGCCGGCCGTCTACACAGAAGTCACCACCAATGCCAGCACTGGGTGAGCTGCGTCCCGGGGCCCCAGGAGAGGTATGTATACCCTAGTTTTTACTTTTTAGGCAGGGCCCAGCTGGGCAGATGGGGTTTTGCTTTAATGACAAACTTCCCTTTAAACATGTCTGTGAAACCTAACAGCCAGAATCTAGTTGGTTACCCCGGGCCACCTCCAAGGGCTCGCAAGGAACGCACAGGAATTGGTGAGGATCACATTGTAGGTGACATCATTTTATTACATCATTCCACAGTCATTGAGGCAAACGCCCGAAGGGGCAACGACAAGACTATTACTGACCCGCCAGCCGTCCAATAAGAGAAACGATGTCATTGTAACATGATGTGATCTTATGGTGTGAACAGCCTCTCCTGTGCGAGTCACCACATGCACCTCAGTCCATTTCAGGATTTAACATTTCTAGATTCTGAAAATGAAGGCGGCTCCTCCTCCGTGCGGATCGTCCAATGACAACGCATTTCTTTCACTCCGAACATGAAAGTGACTTCTCCTCGGTGTGCGATCTATAATGCCCAACTAGTTCGGATATCTGTGTAAAACATTCTCCACATTCCGAGCACGAGAACGACCCCTCCCACGTGTGACTCCTGTGGTGGTCAACAAGATCGGATATCTGTGGGAAGCATTCCCCACACACTGAGCATCCGAACGGCTTCTTGAATCTGTGTGTTCTCTGATGTCTCTCAAGATAATCTTTACGTGCAAAACATTTGGCGCAATCCAAACACGAGAACGGCTTCTCCCCCGTGTGAATCACCTGATGTTTAACAAGATCGGAATTTTGGGAGAACCCTTTCCCGCACTCTGAACATGAAAACGGCTTCTGCCCCGTGTGACTCCTTTGATGTTTAACAAGAACGGATTTCTGAGTAAAACGTTTCCCACATTCCGAGCACGAAAATGGCTTCTGCCCCGTGTGAATTCTCTGATGTTCCACGAGGGAAGATTTCTGGGTGAAACACTTTCCACATTCTGAACATGAGAACGGCTTCTCCCCCGTGTGAATTCTCTGATGTTCCACAAGAACAGATTTCTTGGTGAAGCCTTTCCCACATTCTGAACAGGAGTATGGCCTCTCATCGTTGTGAATTCTCTTGTGCATAGAAAGACTCAAGTTCTTTTTAAAATGTTTCCCACATTCAGAACATGCAAACACTTTACTGTGACCGGCGCCCTCAAGAACCATCGGAAGGCCAGCGAAATAGTCCTTGTGACTGAATGGAAGAAATGAAGGTCTTCTGCTGCGGAGGGCGAGGTGCTCTGCACATTCACCTTGGGTGGTGACCTCCGCCCCATTCTCCGGGGATGAAGGCGATTCTCCCATGGTCCTGCAGTCATCTGGGAGGGAAAGGTTTTGTCAGATTTGGTTTTTCTTTACTAAAACGTGACATTTTACTGGGAGGCGTGACACACGGATCAGGATGAAGCGTGTAACACTTCACGTCTCCCCTCATCGCGCTGCCTGGAATATATGGGTTACAGGAAATGAGAAAAACTTCTCCTCTACTTCTATTCACCAAACATAATTAGGACATAAACCCTCGTAGACGAAGCCACACTTAGTCGCTGTCTTATGTGCTCTGCCAACCCAAAGCTCCAATCACAAGCTGCTAAGTACTTCAAAAGGCTGTTAAAGGGAATGTAATGTATCACCTTTAAGTCTGCTACTTAAATCCAGATACTGGGACGTATTTTTCCATTCATGACTATGGGAACGCCATCTTGGCTAAGCTCCTGATGGCAGCATTCAGAGGTTTGCCTTACAGCAGCCACATGTGCCGGAGACCTGCGGAATGGAGCTGGCTCATTAAAGGGGTTATCCAGGAAGGGGCCGCTGGGATACACCAAAGTCGGAGGGTGCGAAATCCGGACCGAAGAAGTTGGCCAACGCCAATATGCCCGTTCTAAGGTCCCAGTGACACAAAGCAGCAGCATCATAGGGATCAACGAGACAGTTCACATCATGAGACCCGGTCTGGACAGCGCTTGTACCGTCATATAGACACACCGCAGTCACCGGCTGGGGTACGAGAATGTTCAGGGAGCATTGCATGGCCCCTTTAACTACAGTGTGGAGTCCGTCACAATTACCAGACATGGCACCGAGACGGAATCCCCGAACGGAACCGATCCCCTTTATTAGTCCACTTTACAGGGATCCCGTTAGTCTGTTACGTGGCAGTTCAGGAGAACAGAGGTGACTACTCAATATCCCCAAGTAGAATGGGAACGAGCAGAGTCCGTGACGATGGGTTGGCCTGACTGGTGGCAGGAAACTGCCATTCGAAGGTTCAGTCTCACTAGTACTGGTGACTCCATCCGCAGAGCTGACCGTTAGGGGGAGACAGAATAGCATAAACGACCCTATTCCATCCTCTAGAGCAGCGCTTCCTAAACATTTTCAGCCATGCAGCACTTTTTGAAGCAAAAGTTTCTTGTGGAGCCCGGAGGTGTGGTCAGGGGAGGGGTCAGGGGCGTGGCTTATTACGACATATCATTTTTACCACTGTCGTTATAAATAAAGACAGGGACATTGAAAAAAACAAAAAAACAAAACAGTAGCACAGTAAAAATATTAACCCCTCCGTAATAAGAGCCCCAACCCATACACTTACCTTCTCCTTGTAGTCAGCGCCGCTCTTCCTCTGCTCAGCGCTGATCCCCGTTGCACACTGACGTCAGTGTGTGCGCCCAGAATGTTTCCTCCCTTGTCCTCTCCTGCAGAACTGAGGAGCAGGAGACTCAGGGGAGGAGAATCCCGGGTGCACAGTGACGTCAAAGTGTGCACCGGGATCAGCGTCACAGCGTGATTACCGGCGGAGAGTTGCGGTACCCCCCTGGCAATCACTGCAGTGGTGAGTGGCCGTCGGCTGCTCACCATGGAGACCTTCGGCTGGAGCCCCTGACTGTTGCTCACGGAGAACAAGGGCCCCACGGAGCACAGTTTGGGAACCGCTGATCTAGAGTAGAGTAAAGAGTGAAAAAAAGTATCCGTTTAATGGAGGGCATAACAGCCTAATAGGGACGGACACCATTGTGCGGCATTCATCATGGGCTTTAGTGGACTTTGGGGGGGCTCCAGTAATATCCCTGCCGCTATATGGACAGTTCTCGAAAGGGAGCTGCGAGAAAGCAGAGCCACCCGTAGAAGATGAGGTGGGAGTAAACATCACCGGGCGCCACATCTGCATTGGCCTACAGCCGCGTGGTCTGCGTCTACGGTAGGTACACCATTGGGAGGGGGGAGAGAGAGGACAAGCCCACACTCACAGATGGGCTGAGCTGCACAATTGGGTCACCAGATTTCCTTGTCGTCGAGTTGTCTCATGCTTGGGACTTGTGCCGATGCCACAGAGACAAAGTGCAGCTGTGCAGGGAACATACCCTACGGTATACAAAGTAGCAGCTTCCCGGCAGAGCTAGCAATCTATAAAGCCCTCCCAACGGCCTAGAACGGGGTGTGAAAAGGGCAAGCTTAAAGGGGTTGTCCCCCCGTGACAAATGGATCTATATACTTCTGTATGGCCATTACAAAGCACTGTGTAATATAATGTGTGCTCTGTAAATACGCCATACAGAAGATATATACTCACCTGATAGGGTGCCCCCCCCACGGACTCTGGAGGAGTCGCCTCGTAGGAGGACGCTTGTTGTGGTGACGGGGCCGATTCTGTATGTGTCGGTCATCACTTACCTGGGCTGACGGCTGCAGGCGCTTCCTCCTCCTTACACTGCTGACCCAGCCTGACATGCGGCTCCGCCTCGCTTTGTATCGCCTCCACTTTACATGTTGCCAAACCTTCAACCTAAGTTAATAAGTGAGTAAATAAGAAGAGAAACCTGTTACAAGTTACACGCCGGAGGCGGAGCTTAGACTTCTCCCCATCTCCTTACTAAACAGTGACTAAACTTCAAGGAACACTAAACCTAAAAATGAAAAGTAAGGAGGAGAACTCTTCCTCAGGGTTTTTGCCGCTTCCAACTATCTATTCTGTACAGAATCCTTGTCAAAAGGACCCCAAAGTGACAGCGAGCGCTCCCTCCGGGGCTGTCAGCACCTGAGGCAGAAGCCCACCGTACAGTGAGAAGCCGTGCCCTAATGCGCTGATCTGCTCCATGTCGCTGCTGGAGGAGGCGGGCTTTAGTCAAGGGGATCACCATGGTTTCTGGCCTACAGCAGAGCAGGGGAGGGAGGCTGCTGTTCCAGCCAGACAGGAGAGGAGGGTCAGCATCACCGCTTATCTCCTGCCAGCATCACTGCTTATCTCCTGCCAGCATCACCGCTTATCTCCTGCCAGCATCACTGCTTATCTCCTGCCAGCATCACCGCTTATCTCCTGCCAGCATCACCGCTTATCTCCTGCCAGCATCACCGCTTATCTCCTGCCAGCATCACCGCTTATCTCCTGCCACACAAAAGACTTATTAGCTCTAATAGTAATATGAAACTAAGTAGGATCGAAGGAAGGAAGAGCTTTGGGGAGGAATCATTGGAAGGCCTTGTCTATGGTTTGTGGCCTTTCCTGTCACACAGGTGATATGTGGTAAGCTGTGCGCTCCGTCCACCTGATGGGCTGCAGCATGCTTATCTTCCTCTGGATCACTCGGGTAAAGCCCAGCACTTCGGTTTGATGTACGGATCTGCCGAGGTCCATCTGTAGGAAACACACATGCCGTTACTAGAAGCTCCACACGTCCCCTTCTCACAAACCGCCAACTCACGCTGAATCCATGCAAAATCTGTCTTAAGGCCCTTTTACACGCAATGATTATGGCTCAAAATTCATTCAAACGCTTGAAAATGGGTGATAATCGTTACATGTAAACGCGGCCGGCGCGTAGCGTGCGTTTGAACGAGGATATTAAAGTCAACTTAAAACCCGCCCCTTCAGCCACTGAGAGATAAAGCAAACACATTCATCTTACTGCAGGCCGCAGGCTACCCCCCCCCACGCAGGATGTTTACACTAGCCGGGAGAGAACGATGGAATGGGCGTATGATTAATCACAGGCTGGGCTCTGCAAACAACTCCTGCAGGTCCTTTTACATGCAAAGGAAGATGATACAGTGTTATTGCCCATTAACGCCCTCCTACTACAGGACGCAGTTACATCCTGTGGGGTCGGGGTATGTATGAAGAGAGATCGCGCGGCTCTCTTCCATCATACATCGCGGGGTGCAGACTGTTTATTACAGCCGACACCTGGCAGCAACAGCTCTGATCGACCGTGCAGCCAATCTGGGCTGTTAACCCCTTAAATGTCGCTGTGAACTCTGACAGCCGCATTTAAATCCCCCGAACATGAGATTGCCGGGAGCCGTGCGGGTGTCATGGCAGCCGGGGGCCGTGCAGGAGGCTTGATAGACAGCCTGCCAGATCGCACTATGATGTCATGCTATGGCATGACATCATACGGCAGGAGCGATCAAAGCATCGCAGGGTGTGGTCCTAAAAAAAAAAAGTAAAAACAAAAACAATAAAGCTTTATTGATTGTTGAAAAAAGACAAAGTACTAAAATGTAAACAACAAAAAATCTAATAACACAAGAATACATGTTCTGTATCGCCGCGTCCATAAAGGCCCGATCTATCAGAGTGACGCATCATTTACCGCGCACGCTGCACGGCGTCCGGAAAAAAAAAATGACTGCCAGAGATGGGCTTTTGGTCGCCCATCTCCAAGATAAATAGCAATAAAAAGCGATCAAAAAGTCGTATGCATTCCAAAATGGTGCAACGCGAACTACGGAGCGGCAGAGCAAGAGAACAACACGTGGGCGTGGGATCCGCAGAAGGAGCGGCAGAGCAAGTGTACAACACGTGGGCGTGGGATCCGCAGAAGGAGCGGCAGAGCAAGAGAACAACACGTGGGCGTGGGATCCGCAGAAGGAGCGGCAGAGCAAAAGAACAACACGTGGGCGTGGGATCCGCAGAAGGTGCGGCAGAGCAAAAGAACAACACATGGGCGTGGGATCCGCAGAAGGAGCGGCAGAGCAAGAGAACAACACGTGGGCGTGGGATCCGCAGAAGGAGCGGCAGAGCAAGTGTACAACACGTGGGCGTGGGATCCGCAGAAGGAGCGGCAGAGCAAGAGAACAACACGTGGGCGTGGGATCCGCAGAAGGAGCGGCAGAGCAAAAGAACAACACGTGGGCGTGGGATCCGCAGAAGGAGCGGCAGAGCAGAAGAACAACACGTGGGCGTGGGATCCGCAGAAGGAGCGGCGGAGCAAAAGAACAACACGTGGGCGTGGGATCCGCAGAAGGAGCGGCGGAGCAAAAGAACAACACGTGGGCGTGGGATCCGCAGAAGGAGCGGCAGAGCAAAAGAACAACACGTGGGCGTGGAATCCGCAGAAGGAGCGGCAGAGCAAAAGAACAACACGTGGGCGTGGAATCCGCAGAAGGAGCGGCGGAGCAAAAGAACAACACGTGGGCGTGGGATCCGCAGAAGGAGCGGCAGAGCAAAAGAATAACACGTGGGCGTGGGATCCGCAGAAGGAGCGGCAGAGCAAAAGAACAACACGTGGGCGTGGGATCCGCAGAAGGAGCGGCAGAGCAAAAGAACAACACGTGGGCGTGGGATCCGCAGAAGGAGCGGCGGAGCAAAAGAACAACACGTGGGCGTCGGATCCGCAGAAGGAGCGGCAGGGCAAAAGAACAACACGTGGGCGTGGGATCCGCAGAAGGAGCGGCAGGGCAAAAGAACAACACGTGGGCGTGGGATCCGCAGAAGGAGCGGCAGAGCAAAAGAACAACACGTGGGCGAGGGATCCGCAGAAGGAGCGGCAGAGCAAAAGAACAACACGTGGGCGAGGGATCCGCAGAAGGAGCGGCAGAGCAAAAGAACAACACGTGGGCGTGGGATCCGCAGAAGGAGCGGCGGAGCAAAAGAACAACACGTGGGCGTGGGATCCACAGAAGGAGCGGCAGAGCAAAAGAACAACACGTGGGCGTGGGATCCGCAGAAGGAGCGGCAGAGCAAAAGAACAACACGTGGGCGAGGGATCCGCAGAAGGAGCGGCAGAGCAAAAGAACAACACGTGGGCGTGGGATCCGCAGAAGGAGCGGCAGAGCAAAAGAACAACACGTGGGCGTGGGATCCGCAGAAGGAGCGGCGGAGCAAAAGAACAACACGTGGGCGTGGGATCCGCAGAAGGAGCGGCGGAGCAAAAGAACAACACGTGGGCGTGGGATCCACAGAAGGAGCGGCAGAGCAAGAGAACAACACGTGGGCGTGGGATCCGCAGAAGGAGCGGCAGAGCAAAAGAACAACACGTGGGCGAGGGATCCGCTGAAGGAGCGGCACAGCAAGAGAACAACACGTGGGCGTGGGATCCGCAGAAGGAGCGGCAGAGCAAAAGAATAACACGTGGGCGTGGGATCCGCAGAAGGAGCGGCAGAGCAAAAGAACAACACGTGGGCGTGGGATCCGCAGAAGGAGCGGCAGAGCAAAAGAACAACACGTGGGCGAGGGATCCGCAGAAGGAGCGGCAGAGCAAAAGAACAACACGTGGGCGTGGGATCCGCAGAAGGAGCGGCAGAGCAAAGAACAACACGTGGGCGTGGGATCCGCAGAAGGAGCGGCAGAGCAAAAGAACAACACGTGGGCGTGGGATCCGCAGAAGGAGCGGCGGAGCAAAAGAACAACACGTGGGCGTGGGATCCGCAGAAGGAGCGGCAGAGCAAAAGAATAACACGTGGGCGTGGGATCCGCAGAAGGAGCGGCAGAGCAAAAGAACAACACGTGGGCGTGGGATCCGCAGAAGGAGCGGCAGAGCAAAAGAACAACACGTGGGCGAGGGATCCGCAGAAGGAGCGGCAGAGCAAAAGAACAACACGTGGGCGTGGGATCCGCAGAAGGAGCGGCAGAGCAAAAGAACAACACGTGGGCGTGGGATCCGCAGAAGGAGCGGCAGAGCAAAAGAACAACACGTGGGCGTGGGATCCGCAGAAGGAGCGGCGGAGCAAAAGAACAACACGTGGGCGTGGGATCCGCAGAAGGAGCGGCGGAGCAAAAGAACAACACGTGGGCGTGGGATCCACAGAAGGAGCGGCAGAGCAAGAGAACAACACGTGGGCGTGGGATCCGCAGAAGGAGCGGCAGAGCAAAAGAACAACACGTGGGCGTGGGATCCACAGAAGGAGCGGCAGAGCAAAAGAACAACACGTGGGCGTGGGATCCACAGAAGAAGCGGCAGAGCAAAAGAACAACACGTGGGCGTGGGATCCGCAGAAGGAGCGGCACAGCAAGAGAACAACACGTGGGCGTGGGATCCGCAGAAGGAGCGGCAGAGCAAAAGAACAACACGTGGGCGTGGGATCCGCAGAAGGAGCGGCAGAGCAAAAGAACAACACGTGGGCGTGGGATCCGCAGAAGGAGCGGCAGAGCAAAAGAACAACACGTGGGCGTGGGATCCGCAGAAGGAGCGGCAGAGCAAAAGAACAACACGTGGGCGAGGGATCCGCAGAAGGAGCGGCAGAGCAAAAGAACAACACGTGGGCGTGGGATCCGCAGAAGGAGCGGCAGAGCAAAAGAACAACACGTGGGCGAGGGATCCGCAGAAGGAGCGGCAGAGCAAAAGAACAACACGTGGGCGTGGGATCCACAGAAGGAGCGGCAGAGCAAAAGAACAACACGTGGGCGTGGGATCCACAGAAGGAGCGGCAGAGCAAAAGAACAACACGTGGGCGTGGGATCCGCAGAAGGAGCGGCAGAGCAAAAGAACAACACGTGGGCGTGGGATCCACAGAAGGAGCGGCAGAGCAAAAGAACAACACGTGGGCGTGGGATCCACAGAAGGAGCGGCAGAGCAAAGAACAACACGTGGGCGAGGGATCCGCTGAAGGAGCGGCAGAGCAAAAGAACAACACGTGGGCAGGGGATCCGCAGAAGGAGCGGCAGAGCAAGAGAACAACACGTGGGCGTGGGATCCGCAGAAGGAGCGGCAGAGCAAAGAACAACACGTGGGCGTGGGATCCACAGAAGGAGCGGCAGAGCAAAAGAACAACACGTGGGTGTGGGATCCGCAGAAGGAGCGGCAGAGCAAAGAACAACACGTGGGCGTGGGATCCACAGAAGGAGCAGCAGAGCAAAAGAACAACACGTGGGCGTGGGATCCGCAGAAGGAGCGGCAGAGCAAAAGAACAACACGTGGGCGAGGGATCGGCAGAAGGATCCGCAGAGCAAAAGAACAACACGTGGGTGTGGGATCCACAGAAGGAGCGGCAGAGCAAAAGAGCAACACGTGGGCGTGGGATCCGCAGAAGGAGCGGCAGAGCAAAAGAACAACACGTGGGCGAGGGATCCGCAGAAGGAGCGGCAGAGCAAAAGAACAACACGTGGGCGAGGGATCCGCAGAAGGAGCGGCAGAGCAAAGAACAACACGTGGGCGTGGGATCCACAGAAGGAGCGGCAGAGCAAAAGAACAACACGTGGGTGTGGGATCCGCAGAAGGAGCGGCAGAGCAAAGAACAACACGTGGGCGTGGGATCCACAGAAGGAGCAGCAGAGCAAAAGAACAACACGTGGGCGTGGGATCCGCAGAAGGAGCGGCAGAGCAAAAGAACAACACGTGGGCGTGGGATCCACAGAAGGAGCGGCAGAGCAAAAGAACAACACGTGGGCGTGGGATCCGCAGAAGGAGCGGCAGAGCAGAAGAACAACACGTGGGCATGGGATCCGCAGTAGGAGCGGCAGAGCAAAGAACAACACGTGGGCGTGGGATCCGCAGAAGGAGCGGCAGAGCAAAAGAACAACACGTGGGCGTGGGATCCGCAGAAGGAGCAGCAGAGCAAAAGAACAACACGTGGGCGTGGGATCCGCAGAAGGAGCGGCAGAGCAAAAGAACAACACGTGGGCGAGGGATCGGCAGAAGGATCCGCAGAGCAAAAGAACAACACGTGGGTGTGGGATCCACAGAAGGAGCGGCAGAGCAAAAGAGCAACACGTGGGCGTGGGATCCGCAGAAGGAGCGGCAGAGCAAAAGAACAACACGTGGGCGTGGGATCCGCAGAAGGAGCAGCAGAGCAAAAGAACAACACGTGGGCGTGGGATCCGCAGAAGGAGCGGCAGAGCAAAAGAACAACACGTGGGCGAGGGATCGGCAGAAGGATCCGCAGAGCAAAAGAACAACACGTGGGTGTGGGATCCACAGAAGGAGCGGCAGAGCAAAAGAGCAACACGTGGGCGTGGGATCCGCAGAAGGAGCGGCAGAGCAAAAGAACAACACGTGGGCGAGGGATCCGCAGAAGGAGCGGCAGCTCATTTTTGTTGGAGGTCGTTTGGTTTTTTCATTTTACTCCACTTGTACATTATACAGTAAATAGCACCAGTGAAAACTACAACTCGTCCTGCAAACAACGAGCCCTCCTGCAGCGACGGAGAAAGAAAGGAGTTAGGAGTTTATTAAAGGGGGAGGAAAAAGCAAAAACGGCAAATAGAAAAAGGGCCGCGTCATTAAGGGGTTAATGGCCAGTAACATTTTATGCAAATAGATCGCTAAATCTCTCAGTCTGTAAGATTATCTTTGCGTGTAAAGGGGCCTCCAGGTCCTTTTGGGGGAGTAGATTATTGCGCGGCCGGTTTATACATGGTTATGGTTCAGTCTCTCACATTGGCTGTGTTGGTGATGGGAGGGGCTGGACGAGCTCCGGGTAAACCCAGTAATAAGCCAACGAGTGCGAATTCAGCCTTACAAGACAGATTGGATCCAGTTGTGCCCATTTAGCGGATGAGAGCTGGCAGCGCCATTCCCAAAAGGGTGTGGAGTGACGCGCTTCAGTGTAAAGCAGCATTCCTGGTCCTAACGAGTAGCGCTAACCGTTCACTACCAGCTTCCAAGATGGCGGTGTGAGGCAGAACATTAACGTCAGTGAATAACAGAACCTGCGAGATGATCACCTACCGGCGCCGATCTCTGGAGGAAGCCCCTCCTCCTTCCACGGCTCGCCGCGGCGCGCATACGTCTCATCGTCTTCTTCCATCACCTCAACTTTAACGTCTGTCAGATCTTCACCCTAATTCAGTGGGGAACAGAGAGCAGACTGTCACAGCCGACCGATACATTGTGTCGCAGCCACCGCCGACACATCGGGTCGCAGCCGCCCCCCGACACATCGGGTCGCAGCCGTCCCCCGACACATCGGATCCCAGCCGCCCCCCGACACATCGTATCGCAGCCGCCCCCCGACACATCGTATCGCAGCCGTCCCCCGACACATCGTATCGCAGCCGCCCCCCGACACATCGGGTCGCAGCCGCCCCCCGACACATCGTATCGCAGCCGTCCCCCGACACATCGGATCGCAGCCGTCCCCCGACACATCGGATCGCAGCCGCCCCCGACACATCGGGTCGCAGCCGTCCCCCGACACATCGGATCCCAGCCGCCCCCCGACACATCGTGTCACAACCATTATGTGCCCCCCCCCAGCCCTCCTCCGACATTAAGATTTCCCTGTACGGCTCCAATGTTGCTAACAGTATACAGGACGGCGCTCCGATGTGGCAGACTGCTCTGCGGGTATGTTACAGTATACAGGAAGGCGCTCCGATGTGGCAAACTGCTCTGCAGGTATGTTACAGTATACAGGACGGCGCTCCGATGCGGCAGACTGCTCTGCGGGTATGTTACAGTATACAGGACGGCGCTCCGATGCGGCAGACTGCTCTGCGGGTATGTTACAGTATACAGGACGGCGCTCCGATGTGGCAGACTGCTCTGCGGGTATGTTACAGTATACAGGACGGCGCTCCGATGTGGCAGACTGCTCTGCGGGTATGTTACAGTATACAGGACGGCGCTCCGATGTGGCAGACTGCTCTGCAGGTATGTTACAGTATACAGGACGGCGCTCCGATGTGGCAGACTGCTCTGCGGGTATGTTACAGTATACAGGACGGCGCTCCGATGTGGCAAACTGCTCTGCAGGTATGTTACAGTATACAGGACGGCGCTCCGATGTGGCAGACTGCTCTGCAGGTATGTTACAGTATACAGGACGGCGCTCCCATGTGGCAGACTGCTCTGCGGGTATGTTACAGTATACAGGACGGCGCTCCGATGTGGCAGACTGCTCTGCAGGTATGTTACAGTATACAGGACGGCGCTCCGATGTGGCAGACTGCTCTGCAGGTATGTTACAGTATACAGGACGGCGCTCCCATGTGGCAGACGGCTCTGCAGGTATGTTACAGTATACAGGACGGCGCTCCGATGTGGCAGACTGCTCTGCAGGTATGTTACAGTATACAGGACGGCGCTCCGATGTGGCAGACTGCTCTGCAGGTATGTTACAGTATACAGGACGGCGCTCCGATGTGGCAGACTGCTCTGCAGGTATGTTACAGTATACAGGACGGCGCTCCGATGTGGCAGACTGCTCTGCAGGTATGTTACAGTATACAGGACGGCGCTCCGATGTGGCAGACTGCTCTGCAGGTATGTTACAGTATACAGGACGGCGCTCCGATGTGGCAGACTGCTCTGCAGGTATGTTACAGTATACAGGACGGCGCTCCGATGTGGCAGACTGCTCTGCAGGTATGTTACAGTATACAGGACGGCGCTCCGATGTGGCAGACTGCTCTGCAGGTATGTTACAGTATACAGGACGGCGCTCCGATGTGGCAGACTGCTCTGCCGGTATGTTACAGTATACAGGACGGCGCTCCGATGTGGCAGACTGCTCTGCCGGTATGTTACAGTATACAGGACGGCGCTCCGATGTGGCAGACTACTCTGCAGGTATGTTACAGTATACAGGACGGCGCTCCGATGTGGCAGACTGCTCTGCAGGTATGTTACAGTATACAGGACGGCGCTCCGATGTGGCAGACTGCTCTGCAGGTATGTTACAGTATACAGGACGGCGCTCCGATGTGGCAGACTGCTCTGCGGGTATGTTACAGTATACAGGACGGCGCTCCGATGTGGCAGACTGCTCTGCGGGTATGTTACAGTATACAGGACGGCGCTCCGATGTGGCAGACTGCTCTGCGGGTATGTTACAGTATACAGGACGGCGCTCCGATGTGGCAGACTGCTCTGCGGGTATGTTACAGTATACAGGACGGCGCTCCGATGTGGCAGACTGCTCTGCAGGTATGTTACAGTATACAGGACGGCGCTCCGATGTGGCAGACTGCTCTGCAGGTATGTTACAGTATACAGGACGGCGCTCCGATGTGGCAGACTGCTCTGCAGGTATGTTACAGTATACAGGACGGCGCTCCGATGTGGCAGACTGCTCTGCGTGTATGTTACAGTATACAGGACGGCGCTCCGATGTGGCAGACTGCTCTGCGTGTATGTTACAGTATACAGGACGGCGCTCCGATGTGGCAGACTGCTCTGCAGGTATGTTACAGTATACAGGACGGCGCTCCGATGTGGCAGACTGCTCTGCAGGTATGTTACAGTATACAGGACGGCGCTCCCATGTGGCAGACTGCTCTGCAGGTATGTTACAGTATACAGGACGGCGCTCCGACGTGGCAAACTGCTCTGCAGGTATGTTACAGTATACAGGACGGCGCTCCCATGTGGCAGACTGCTCTGCGGGTATGTTACAGTATACAGGACGGCGCTCCGATGTGGCAGACTGCTCTGCAGGTATGTTACAGTATACAGGACGGCGCTCCGATGTGGCAGACTGCTCTGCAGGTATGTTACAGTATACAGGACGGCGCTCCGATGTGGCAGACTGCTCTGCAGGTATGTTACAGTATACAGGACGGCGCTCCGATGTGGCAGACTGCTCTGCGGGTATGTTACAGTATACAGGACGGCGCTCCGATGTGGCAGACTGCTCTGCAGGTATGTTACAGTATACAGGACGGCGCTCCGATGTGGCAGACTACTCTGCAGGTATGTTACAGTATACAGGACGGCGCTCCGATGTGGCAGACTGCTCTGCAGGTATGTTACAGTATACAGGACGGCGCTCCGATGTGGCAGACTGCTCTGCAGGTATGTTACAGTATACAGGACGGCGCTCCGATGTGGCAGACTGCTCTGCAGGTATGTTACAGTATACAGGACGGCGCTCCGATGTGGCAGACTGCTCTGCGGGTATGTTACAGTATACAGAACAGCGCTCCGATGTGGCAGACTGCTCTGCAGGTATGTTACAGTATACAGGACGGCGCTCCGATGTGGCAGACTACTCTGCAGGTATGTTACAGTATACAGGACGGCGCTCCGATGTGGCAGACTGCTCTGCAGGTATGTTACAGTATACAGGACGGCGCTCCGATGTGGCAGACTACTCTGCAGGTATGTTACAGTATACAGGACGGCGCTCCGATGTGGCAGACTACTCTGCAGGTATGTTACAGTATACAGGACGGCGCTCCGATGTGGCAGACTGCTCTGCAGGTATGTTACAGTATACAGGACGGCGCTCCGATGTGGCAGACTGCTCTGCAGGTATGTTACAGTATACAGGACGGCGCTCCGACGTGGCAGACTGCTCTGCGGGTATGTTACAGTATACAGGACGGCGCTCCGACGTGGCAGACTGCTCTGCAGGTATGTTACAGTATACAGGACGGCACTCCGACGTGGCAGACTACTCTGCAGGTATGTTACAGTATACAGGACGGCGCTCCGATGTGGCAGACTGCTCTGCAGGTATGTTACAGTATACAGGACGGCGCTCCGATGTGGCAGACTGCTCTGCAGGTATGTTACAGTATACAGGACGGCGCTCCGATGTGGCAGACTACTCTGCAGGTATGTTACAGTATACAGGACGGCGCTCCGATGTGGCAGACTGCTCTGCAGGTATGTTACAGTATACAGGACGGCGCTCCGACGGGGCAGACTGCTCTGCAGGTATGTTACAGTATACAGGACGGCGCTCCGACGGGGCAGACTGCTCTGCAGGTATGTTACAGTATACAGGACGGCGCTCCGATGTGGCAGACTGCTCTGCGGGTATGTTACAGTATACAGGACGGCGCTCCGACGTGGCAGACTGCTCTGCAGGTATGTTACAGTATACAGGACGGCGCTCCGATGTGGCAGACTACTCTGCAGGTATGTTACAGTATACAGGGCGGCGCTCCGATGTGGCAGACTGCTCTGCAGGTATGTTACAGTATACAGGACGGCGCTCCCATGTGGCAGACTGCTCTGCAGGTATGTTACAGTATACAGGACGGCGCTCCGATGTGGCAGACTGCTCTGCAGGTATGTTACAGTATACAGGACGGCGCTCCGATGTGGCAGACTGCTCTGCAGGTATGTTACAGTATACAGGACGGCGCTCCGATGTGGCAGACTGCTCTGCAGGTATGTTACAGTATACAGGACGGCGCTCCGATGTGGCAGACTGCTCTGCGGGTATGTTACAGTATACAGGACGGCGCTCCGATGTGGCAGACTGCTCTGCAGGTATGTTACAGTATACAGGACGGCGCTCCGATGTGGCAGACTGCTCTGCGGGTATGTTACAGTATACAGGACGGCGCTCCGATGTGGCAGACTGCTCTGCAGGTATGTTACAGTATACAGGACGGCGCTCCGATGTGGCAGACTGCTCTGCAGGTATGTTACAGTATACAGGCGGCGCTCCGACGTGGCAGACTGCTCTGCGGCCTCACCTCTCCCGTCAGCACCTCAATGATCTCGTTGGTGAGCTGGAGGATCTTGTGCCGGTTGCTCCCCTCGTGAGGCTCCGGGATCAGGTCCTGGCTCCGCCCTCCTGACACTTTGTCACGGCCGCTGAGATTCCCACAATCAGATGTCTTCTTCGCTGCGGTGTACTCCTGTGTATGAAGAGCGCAGCCATGAGTATCACTATATACATTCCCATATGCCATTCCTTACTGTCCCTACAGGAGCGGGGGCGTAGAGACCCCCTTGTAGAAGGACGGAACAACATTCTGCTGGGTCGTCTTACAGTAAACATCTTGGAGTATGAGCGTACACTCCAGACGTGACGACACCCGCACACTACGCTTACTGCTCACCACCTCTTACATCTCGGCCCCCTCCGCCACTTCCTGTCAGCCATCTCCAGTCATGCACTTGGCAGCAGGCGGTGGACTGTAAGCCAGGAGGAAGGATTGGTCATCAATGGTTGATTGGGGACCTCCGCTTGGACAATCAGCTGATTGGATGCCCCCTGTCAGCGTCGCTACACACAGGGATACCCGTCTAGTGGCCGGCACTTGTAATTGCAGGCTGGGGTCTCATTAGATGAATGGGAGCTGCACCTGCAGTTATAAGCACTGGCCACTACACGGGGTCGGAGCAGCAGCTTCCACTCCATACTGTTGTGTTGTGGCACCAACAGTGGGCGCCTGATCAGCTGATTGTCCGGGGTCCCAAGCGGAGGACCCCAGCCAATCTACTACTGATGGCCTATCCCAAGGAGAGCTGATCAATAGCATTTCCCTGGAAACCCCCTGGCAGATATGCTGAATGTATCCTCAGCGCCCCTGGTGCCCGGCGGATGCTGAGTGGCCCTCTGGCACCGCTGAACCAATATGTGTTGGCATCTACTTGCTTTACTGTATAAACATTGTCTGATGGTTTGTTATACGGAGGGATATAAAATGTGCCCGATAGCAGTCGGCGAGCGGCGCGGGCCTACACGATAGCAGTCGGCGAGCGGCGCGGGCCCGCCCGATAGCAGTCGGCGAGCGGCGTGGGCCTACATGATAGCAGTCGGTGAGCGGCGTGGGCCTACATGATAGCAGTGGGTGAGCGGCGCGGACCTACATGATAGCAGTGGGTGAGCGGCGCAGACCTACATGATAGCAGTCGGCGAGCGGCGCGGGCCTACATGATAGCAGTGGGTGAGCGGCGCGGACCTACATGATAGCAGTGGGTGAGCGGCGCGGGCCTACATGATAGCAGTGGGTGAGCGGCGCGGACCTACATGATAGCAGTGGGTGAGCGGCGCGGGCCTACACGATAGCAGTCGGTGAGCGGCGCGGACCTACATGATAGCAGTTGGCGACCGGCGCGGACCTACATGATAGCAGTCGGCGACCGGCGCGGACCTACATGATAGCAGTCGGTGAGCGGCACGGGCCTACACGATAGCAGTGGGTGAGCGGCGCGGACCTACACGATAGCAGTCGGCGACCGGCGTTGGCCTACACGATAGCAGTCGGCGACCGGCGCGGGCCTACACGATAGCAGTCGGCGACCGGCGTTGGCCTACACGATAGCAGTCGGCGACCGGCGCGGACCTACACGATAGCAGTCGGCGACCGGCGCGGACCTACATGATAGCAGTCGGTGAGCAGCGCGGACCTACATGATAGCAGTCGGCGACCGGCGCGGGCCTACACGATAGCAGTCGGCGACCGGCGCGGGCCTACACGATAGCAGTCGGCGACCGGCGTTGGCCTACACGATAGCAGTCGGCGACCGGCGTGCGCCTACACGATAGCAGTCGGCGACCGGCGCGGGCCTACACGATAGCAGTCGGCGACCGGCGTGGGCCTACACGATAGCAGTCGGCGACCGGCGCGGGCCTACACGATAGCAGTCGGTGACCGGCGCGGGCCTACACGATAGCAGTCGGCGACCGGCGTGGGCCTACACGATAGCAGTCGGCGACCGGCGCGGGCCTACACGATAGCAGTCGGCGACCGGCGCGGGCCTTCACGATAGCAGTCGGCGACCGGCGCGGGCCTACACAGCGTCACAGCTTCGTCCATGATGTCATCCATTCCCAGCCAGCGGGCTTCATCCAAGCAAATGACAGGAGGCAAATACAGAAGACTCACAGACTAACCCAAGTAACATGGAGCCCCCCGCCGCCCCTCCACCACCACCACGTGGGGATGCTGCCGAGTCCACAGTACCGCGGGCAGGAAGGTGCCATATCAGGGATAATGGCCAGCATCCCTCACCTCTCCGGTCAGCAGGTAGATGATCTCCAGGGTGAGGCGTAAGATCCGCTCCGTCACCTCTCTCCTCTCCTCCGCCATCATCAAGCAGCGCACCATCGACTTCTACAGGAGGACTCAGCCGGACACCTTAAGTGGAGAAGACCAGGCATGAGTTTTAGGGTCCCGAGCAGGATGAGGGGTCTACCTGTGTAGCCCCCGCCCCCCGTCCAATTACACATGGGTCGTGGTCATCATGAAGTGCATTATGGGAGCAGGGAGCTGTGCTTCAGACATGCTGGGCGCCTCGGACCGGCGCTGTGTCTCTGCACCTCCCATTCATCTATATGGCAGAGCGCAGGCAGCACCTTCACAGAGCGCCCCCCGCTGTCAGCCCATGGAATAGTTTATGGGGGTCCCAGCTGCTGACAGGTTTTCAGTTGGTCACTTAGCGCCTCTCCCTGCAGGCAGCAGTGTAACGCCTACCAAGGTGGAAAGCGGATACATCGGGGGACAACGGAGGAGTCCTGTAAACAGGGGGCAGCACATGTGTGGTGGGGGGCAGTAGACGTGTCCTGTATGTTGGGGGGGTGGGGGGCAGTAGACGTGTCCTGTATATTGGGGGGGTCAGTAGACGTGTCCTGCATGTTGGGGGGGGGGGGGGTAGACGCGTCCCGTATGTTGGGGGGGGAGGGGCAGTAGACGTGTGCTGCATGTTGAGGGGGGGGGGGGGGGAGACAGTAGACGCGTCCTGTATGTCGGGGGGAGGGGGCAGTAGACGCGTCCTGTATGTTGGGGGGGGGGGGGGGGGGAGTAGACGCGTCCTGTATGTTGGGGGGGGGGGCAGTAGACGCGTCCTGTATGTTGGGGGGGGGGCAGTAGACGCGTCCTGTATGTTGGGGGGGGCAGTAGACGCGTCCTGTATGTTGGGGGGGGGGCAGTAGACGCGTCCTGTATGTTGGGGGGGGGCAGTAGACGCGTCCTGTATGTTGGGGGGGGCAGTAGACGCGTCCTGTATGTTGGGGGGGTGGGGGGCAGTAGACGTGTCCTGTATGTTGGGGGGGTCAGTAGACGTGTCCTGTATGTTTGAGGGGGGGGGGGGCAGTAGACGTGTCCTGCATGTTGGGGGGGCAGTAGACGCGTCCCGTATGTTGGGGGGGGGAGGGGCAGTAGACGTGTCCTGCATGTTGGGGGGGGGGGGGGGGGGAGACGTGTCCTGCATGTTGGGGGGGGGCAGTAGACGTGTCCTGCATGTTGGGGGGGGGGGGGCCAGTAGACGTGTCCTAGATGTTGGGGGGGGGGGGGGCAGTAGACGCGTCCTGCATGTTCGGGGGGAAGGGCAGTAGACGCGTCCTGTATGTTCGGGGGGGGGGCAGTAGACGCGTCCTGTATGTTGGGGGGGGCAGTAGACGCGTCCTGTATGTTGGGGGGGTGGGGGGCAGTAGACGTGTCCTGTATGTTGGGGGGGTCAGTAGACGTGTCCTGTATGTTTGAGGGGGGGGGGGGCAGTAGACGTGTCCTGCATGTTGGGGGGGCAGTAGACGCGTCCCGTATGTTGGGGGGGGAGGGGCAGTAGACGTGTCCTGCATGTTGGGGGGGGGGGGGGAGACGTGTCCTGCATGTTGGGGGGGGGCAGTAGACGTGTCCTGCATGTTGGGGGGGGGGGGGGGCCAGTAGACGTGTCCTAGATGTTGGGGGGGGGGGGGGCAGTAGACGCGTCCTGCATGTTCGGGGGGAAGGGCAGTAGACGCGTCCTGTATGTTCGGGGGGGGGGCAGTAGACGCGTCCTGTATGTTCGGGGGGGGGCAGTAGACGTTGTCCTGTATGTTGGGGGGGGGGCCAGTAGACGTGTCCTTTATGTTGGGGGGGGGGGGAGTAGACGTGTCCTGCATGTTGGGGGGGGGTGGGAGTAGACGTGTCCTGCATGTTGGGGGGGGGAGTAGACGTGTCCTGCATGTTGGGGGGGGGCAGTAGACGTGTCCTGCATGTTGGGGGGGGGGGCCAGTAGACGTGTCCTAGATGTTAGGGCAGTAGACGCGTCCTAGATGTTCGGGGGGAAGGGCAGTAGACGCGTCCTGTATGTTCGGGGGGGGGGGGGCAGTAGACGCGTCCTGTATGTTGGGGGGGGGGGGGGGGAGACGTGTCCTGCATGTTGGGGGGGGGGCAGTAGACGTGTCCTGCATGTTGGGGGGGGGGGGCCAGTAGACGTGTCCTAGATGTTGGGGGGGGGGGGGCCAGTAGACGTGTCCTAGATGTTGGGGGGGGGAAGGGCAGTAGACGCGTCCTGTATGTTCGGGGGGGGGGCAGTAGACGCGTCCTGTATGTTCGGGGGGGGGCAGTAGACGTGTCCTGTATGTTGGGGGGGGGCCAGTAGACGTGTCCTTTATGTTGGGGGGGGGGGGAGTAGACGTGTCCTGCATGTTGGGGGGGGGTGGGAGTAGACGTGTCCTGCATGTTGGGGGGGGGAGTAGACGTGTCCTGCATGTTGGGGGGGGGGCAGTAGACGTGTCCTGCATGTTGGGGGGGGGGCCAGTAGACGTGTCCTAGATGTTGGGGGGGGGCAGTAGACGCGTCCTAGATGTTCGGGGGGAAGGGCAGTAGACGCGTCCTGTATGTTCGGGGGGGGGGGGGGGCAGTAGACGCGTCCTGTATGTTGGGGGGGGGGGGAGACGTGTCCTGCATGTTGGGGGGGGGCAGTAGACGTGTCCTGCATGTTGGGGGGGGGGGGGCCAGTAGACGTGTCCTAGATGTTGGGGGGGGGGGGGCCAGTAGACGTGTCCTAGATGTTGGGGGGGGGGGGGCAGTAGACGCGTCCTGCATGTTCGGGGGGAAGGGCAGTAGACGCGTCCCGTATGTTCGGGGGGGGGGGGCAGTAGACAAGTCCTGTATGTTGGGGGGGGGCAGTAGACGTGTCCTGCATGTTGGGGGGGGGCAGTAGACGTGTCCTGCATGTTGGGGGGGGGCAGTAGACGTGTCCTGCATGTTGGGGGGGGGGGAGTAGACGTGTCCTGCATGTTGGGGGGGGGGGGGAGTAGACGTGTCCTGCATGTTGGGGGGGGTGGGAGTAGACGTGTCCTGCATGTTGGGGGGGGGAGTAGACGTGTCCTGCATGTTGGGGGGGGAGTAGACGTGTCCTGCATGTTGGGGGGGGGCAGTAGACGTGTCCTGCATGTTGGGGGGGGGGGCCAGTAGACGTGTCCTAGATGTTGGGGGGGGGGCAGTAGACGCGTCCTGCATGTTCGGGGGAAGGGCAGTAGACGCGTCCTGTATGTTCGGGGGGGGGCAGTAGACGCGTCCTGTATGTTGGGGGGGGGGCAGTAGACGTGTCCTGTATGTTGGGGGGGGGGGGGCAGTAGACGTGTCCTGTATGTTGGGGGGGGGGGCAGTAGACGTGTCCTGTATGTTGGGGGGGGGGCAGTAGACGTGTCCTGTATGTTGGGGGGGGGCAGTAGACGTGTCCTGTATGTTGGGGGAGGGCAGTAGACGTGTCCTGTATGTTGGGGGGGGGGGCAGTAGACGAGTCCTGTATGTTGGAGGGGGGGGCAGTAGACGTGTCCTGTATGTTGGGGGGGGCAGTAGACGTGTCCTGTATGTTGGGGGGGGGCAGTAGACGTGTCCTGTATGTTGGGGGGGGGCAGTAGACGTGTCCTGTATGTTGGGGGGGGCAGTAGACGTGTCCTGTATGTTGGGGGGGGGCAGTAGACGTGTCCTGTATGTTGGGGGGGGGCAGTAGACGTGTCCTGTATGTTGGGGGGGGGCAGTAGACGTGTCCTGTATGTTGGGGGGGCAGTAGACGTGTCCTGTATGTTGGGGGGGGCAGTAGACGTGTCCTGTATGTTGGAGGGGGGGGCAGTAGACGTGTCCTGTATGTTGGGGGGGGGGTCAGTAGACGTGTCCTGTATGTTGGGGGGGGGGGGGGGGTCAGTAGACGTGTCCTGTATGTTGGGGGGGGGGGGAGTAGACGTGTCCTGCATGTTGGGGGGGCGGGGAGTAGACGTGTCCTGCATGTTGGGGGGGGGGGAGTAGACGTGTCCTGCATGTTGGGGGGGGGCAGTAGACGTGTCCTGCATGTTGGGGGGGGGGGGCCAGTAGACGTGTCCTAGATGTTGGGGGGGGGGGGCAGTAGACGCGTCCTGCATGTTCGGGGGGAAGGGCAGTAGACGCGTCCTGTATGTTTGGGGGGGGGGGGGGGGGCAGTAGACGCGTCCTGTATGTTGGGGGGGGGGGGCAGTAGACGTGTCCTGTATGTTGGGGGGGGGGAGCAGTAGACGTGTCCTGTATGTTGGGGGGGGGCAGTAGACGTGTCCTGTATGTTGGGGGGGGGGGGGCAGTAGACGTGTCCTGTATGTTGGGGGGGGGGCAGTAGACGTGTCCTGTATGTTGGGGGGGGGGGCAGTAGACGTGTCCTGTATGTTGGGGGGGGGGGGGCAGTAGACGTGTCCTGTATGTTGGGGGGGGGGGGGGGCAGTAGACGAGTCCTGTATGTTGGAGGGGGGGGCAGTAGACGTGTCCTGTATGTTGGGGGGGGGGGCAGTAGACGTGTCCTGTATGTTGGGGGGGGCAGTAGACGTGTCCTGTATGTTGGGGGGGGGGGGCAGTAGACGTGTCCTGTATGTTGGGGGGGCAGTAGACGTGTCCTGTATGTTGGGGGGGCAGTAGACGTGTCCTGTATGTTGGAGGGGGGGGCAGTAGACGTGTCCTGTATGTTGGGGGGGGGGGGGGTCAGTAGACGTGTCCTGTATGTTGGGGGGGGTCAGTAGACGTGTCCTGTATGTTGGGGGGGGGGCAGTAGACGTGTCCTGTATGTTGGGGGGGCAGTAGACGTGTCCTGTATGTTGGGGGGGGCAGTAGACGTGTCCTGTATGTTGGGGGGGGGCAGTAGACGTGTCCTGTATGTTGGAGGGGGGGGCAGTAGACGTGTCCTGTATGTTGGGGGGGCAGTAGACGTGTCCTGTATGTTGGAGGGGGGGGTCAGTAGACGTGTCCTGTATGTTGGGGGGGGGTCAGTAGACGTGTCCTGTATGTTGGGGGGGGGCAGTAGACGTGTCCTGTATGTTGGGGGGGCAGTAGACGTGTCCTGTATGTTGGGGGGGGGGGCAGTAGACGTGTCCTGTATGTTGGGGGGGGGCAGTAGACGTGTCCTGTATGTTGGGGGGGCAGTAGACGTGTCCTGTATGTTGGGGGGGGGGGCAGTAGACGTGTCCTGTATGTTGGGGGGGGGGCAGTAGACGTGTCCTGTATGTTGGGGGGGCAGTAGACGTGTCCTGTATGTTGGGGGGGGGCAGTAGACGTGTCCTGTATGTTGGGGGGGGGCAGTATACGTGTCCTGTATGTTGGGGGGGGGCAGTAGAGTTGTCCTGTATGTTGGGGGGGCAGTAGACGTGTCCTGTATGTTGGGGGGGCAGTAGACGTGTCCTGTATGTTGGGGGGGCGGCAGTAGACGTGTCCTGTATGTTGGGGGGGGCAGTAGACGTGTCCTGTATGTTGGAGGGGGGGGGTCAGTAGACGTGTTCTGTATGTTGGGGGGGGGGGGTCAGTAGACGTGTCCTGTATGTTGGGGGGGGGGGCAGTAGACGTGTCCTGTATGTTGGGGGGGCAGTAGACGTGTCCTGTATGTTGGGGGGGGGGGCAGTAGACGTGTCCTGTATGTTGGGGGGGGGGGCAGTAGACGTGTCCTGTATGTTGGGGGGGGGCAGTAGACGTGTCCTGTATGTTGGGGGGGCAGTAGACGTGTCCTGTATGTTGGGGGGGGGGGGCAGTAGACGTGTCCTGTATGTTGGGGGGGGGGGCAGTAGATGTGTCCTGTATGTTGGGGGGGCAGTAGACGTGTCCTGTATGTTGGGGGGGGGGCAGTAGACGTGTCCTGTATGTTGGGGGGGGGCAGTATACGTGTCCTGTATGTTGGGGGGGGCAGTAGAGTTGTCCTGTATGTTGGGGGGGCAGTAGACGTGTCCTGTATGTTGGGGGGGGCAGTAGACGTGTCCTGTATGTTGGGGGGGCAGTAGACGTGTCCTGTATGTTGGGGGGGGCAGTAGACGTGTCCTGTATGTTGGGGGGGGCAGTAGACGTGTCCTGTATGTTGGGGGGGGCAGTAGACGTGTCCTGTATGTTGGGGGGGGGGCAGTAGACGTGTCCTGTATGTTGGGGGGGCAGTAGACGTGTCCTGTATGTTGGGGGGGGGGGTCAGTAGACGTGTCCTGTATGTTGGGGGGGGGTCAGTAGACGTGTCCTGTATGTTGGGGGGGGGCAGTAGACGTGTCCTGTATGTTGGGGGGGCAGTAGACGTGTCCTGTATGTTGGGGGGGGCAGTAGACGTGTACGTGTCCTGTATGTTGGGGGGGGGCAGTAGACGTGTCCTGTATGTTGGGGGGGGGGGCAGTAGACGTGTCCTGTATGTTGGGGGTGCAGTAACTGACGTACTGTATGTAGGCCAGAACACGTCCTGCATAGTTCCAGAAGCTACAATATATTGGGGTACAGCTGTCTCCCAGCTCGCCGACTCACCCGGAAGTGATTGGTCCGTCTGTATAAAAACCCTCAGTCTACAGTTGTTACAGCAGCAGGCTGGATCCCACGTGACTCCGCTGACAACATGGCTGCTTCGTACACTAACGCGCATGCGCAGAATAGCTACTGGGCGGCTGCATTCAGTCCTATTCTGTAGTATTGAAAGGGGTTCTGCGGCGGCCATTTTGTTGTGGCCGCAGAGGGAACCTCCGGCGGTGCAGGCATTGCTACAGTTACCTGCTTGTCTTCTCAACTATCTTTACTGACCGTGTGAATCAGCCAACCCAAACATCCAATCAGGTTGCAAATCGAGCAGAGCCTGGCCCAGCGTATGCGCCGGAAGGA